>NW_006921662.1:11825524-11847072 GCF_000298275.1 Orycteropus afer afer
TTTTTTTTTTTTACTTTTCTTCATATATATTTTGCACATTTTATCTTTTTCATTACAAGTGTAAATGTCATCTGTGCTTCCAATTATATATCCCAACTGGTTGTTTTCAGTGACTCATTTTTAGTGACTAGAATATAGAAAGGTAAAAACAGTAACTATACAGTAGAGAACTTGGCAGACTCTACCTTACCAAGTGTTCAAGGGTAATGCCACTAGTAATAAGTCAATGTTGGTTATCACTCCATTTCTGTGGTATTTTTCTCAACAATCCATGGCCAAGTCGAATCATGAAAAAATATCAGAAAACCCAAAGTGAATGACCTTCTACAAAATACTTGACCAGAACTATTCAAAAGTGTCAAGGTCATGAAAGACAAAGAGAGACTGAGAAACTGTCACAGATTGGAGGAAACTAAGAAGACATGATGACTAAATGCAATTTAGCATTTTGAGTTGGATCCTGGAGCAGAAAAGGGGTGTGAGTAGAAAAACTGGTGAGATTTAAATAAAGTCTATATTTTAATTAACAGAGTTGTTGTTAGGAGCCATTCAGTCAATTTCAACTCTAGTGACCATGTGACAGAGAAGAGATGCCCCCCGGGGTTTTCTAGAATATAGTCTTTATGGGAGCAAATCACCAGGTCTTTCTCTCACAGAGCCATTGGGTGGGTTCAAACCACCAACATTTTGGTTACCAGCCAAATGCTTAACCATTGTACCACCAGGCTCTTTAACAGTTCTGTACCGATGTTAATTTCTCAGTTTTTGATAACTGTGTGCTTTGGTAATGAAAGATGTTAACAGGGTATACAGGACTCTCCTTATTGTCTTTGCAACTCTTCTGTACATCTAAAATTATTTCAAAATTTTTTTAAAAATTAAAACATAGAAAAGCTGAGAGCGAAGAAGTCTAGGTTTGTCCCACTTAAGTAAAGGAAATTCATTCTGTATCTATGTTTCTTCTGCAAAATAGATACAATTGTACTGGGTATTTGTTTTCTGTTTTGTTAACATATGTGCTGACTCTCTCCTATCAATCTGCACTCACCTCACCAGCTGGAAAAATGTATTTTGATTCTTTGTATTCACCCATTTGGGAACAGTTTTCTCTCTTCTGTTAATGAGGCCGTGTCAGTGTAGGGTATGTTGTAAGACAATCACTTTTGAGATACAAAAAGGGTAGAGTAGGCACAAAAGCAAGCAAGCACAAATGGAGAAGAGATAGATGGAGAACTGCAAGAAACATTGTCTTGGTTCTCTAGTGCTTCTATAACAGAAATACCACAAATGGGTGGCTTTCACAAAGAGGAATTTATTCACTCACAGTTTAGGAGGCTAGAAGTCCATAGTGCAGTGAATTACTTGGTATGGCTCTTCTTACCACAGTCTTCGTGACTCCCATCAAATCACTGGGTGGAATTATGCAAATGTAAGGAGCTTGTGGCCCACTAAGGGGATTGGTACCGAAGAAAACCAAACACACTGCTGTCAAGTTGAATCTGACTCAACAACCCCTCCTTGGATTTCTGAGGCAGTATCACTATGGAAGTAGATTGCCCAACCATCCTTCCAAGGAGTGGCTGGTGGGTTTGAACCGTCAGCCTTCTGGTTAGCAGTCAAGTCCTTAGGCACTAAGCCACTAGAGCTTCCAAGGGGATTGGATAGCATGCTAGTAATGTAAATAAGGTACATGGCACCTTGTGGGTCTGGGACCATGGAAATAAGGTGTAAGGAACTCTAATTTGGAGATAGGTTAGTTTTGTCATTCTACCAGGCCTAAAATGAGCCCTCCTAGATACAGAAGTGGGGAATCTCACTACCATCAAGATAGAAGAACTGGAGATGGAATGAAGTGTGTCCTTGGACCCGAAATCCCTGCACTGGACCTCCTTGGCAGAGAGATGGCTGAGACAATTGGATGAGACCACTGTCAGAGAGTCAACAGCAGTAGAACCAAGAATCATGAGACAGAGTAGCCAGCTTGGTGCCCCATGGAATGAGAAAGCTGAGTGTTTTGGGGCAAGAGGCTTGCTGGTGGAGTGGGGTACACCTAGGTGAATTTATCAGCAGAGCTAAAAGAGCTTTGTAACACTTGCTGGAGCATGGCAGAGGCCAGGAGAAGAGGCCAAGGACCAAAGAGATGAGTGCCTAAGGGCATAGCTGAGGGGAGGCTGTCCTGATTGAAGAATTTATATCCTGAGCATTTCTGAACCTGAATTGTAATCTGTTACTTCTCTATTCTTGGAAGGAAGATTGGGCAATCTACTTCTGCAGTGATACTGCCTCAGAAACCCAAGGAGGGGTTGCTATGAGTTGGATCCGACTCAAAGGTAGTAAGTGGTTTTTTTTTTTTTTTTTCCCACTTCTCTATTAAATCCCATAATTGTGAGTATTGTCTGTGACTTCTGTGTGGCCACTGCAATGAATTATCAAACCCAGCAGAGAAGTAGTGAGTGCAGTAGGAAGGATGGTTGGTGTCAGAACTAGTAAGAAGCCTGGAGAGTGGCAGCATGTCTGTCTTCATAGTAATCAGCTGCAGGCTGCTGATAGTGATTCTATTTCTCCCTCATGAAGTTAGAGGAGGTCAGAATAGGATGCCACACCCATGCCTTTTTTGCAAAGTCCAAATTCAGAGTGCTGGCTCTAGGAGCTGTGTGAAGGCCCCTCAACCTTGGGCTTTAGCTCTGACTCTTGCTCCAGGCCCACTGGAGCTGGAGGCATCTCCTAACTCATGTAGATGCTGGCTGCTGTGGCTGATGAATCCAAGTTCAGCAGGTAAAATGGCATAATCACAAGATTGGCAGGTTACATGTCAGATCATGGTTCAAGTCCAACAACTAGAGATGGAAGATTCAGTCAAAAGCAGAACCCAAACTGTGCCCAAAGCTAGAGACCTTCCTCAACACTTCTCTATATATACTAGAAGCAGGCCACACACCCCAAAGGCAATTACTTAGCAGCTCACAGCAGATCCCATCATGGAGATGATTACAATCTCATTTTGGAGAATAACTACATCCAGCTGCAAAGCATTCAAAACCACAGCCCAGCCAAGCTGACACACAACCTTAACTACCACAAACACCAAAAAGAATGCTAGAGAAGCTGAGACGAGGATTTTCCCCCAGAGTGGGCTGAAAAAGCTTACCCCTAAACTCAGTGCCCTAAACTCAGACTTCTAGCCTCCTAAATGTGAAAAGATATATTTCTGTTCATTAAAGCTACCCACTTGTGATATTTCTAGTGGCAGCACTAGATTACTAAAATACCCATCCAACTCAAATCAAATACACCCCTTCACATAAGAAGGGTAATGTTTTTCTCAGTCCTTCACTCTCCTCCAGCACACTGTGCCTGCAGTCTCAAATTTTTGCTGGACAGACAGAAATGGCCATCCTCATTTATGCTGGTAAATCCCTGTACAGAAAAATAGACCCCAGCCCAAGGGTCCAATGGATAAGGATTCTTCCATTCATGTTTCCTTTTTTGTGATTCCATCAAAGCAAGCTGGTTCCTTCAATTAGGAAATTCATTAAAGTAATAAATTTTAAAATAAACAAAATCCAAAACCATAGATGTTCCAAAAAGAGGCATAGGAAAAAGTGTTATAATCTCAGAGCTGAAGAGGTCTTTCTAAACATGAACTTGAAACTGAGTGAAGACAGATAGGACCCTGGTGGAACATAATTACTCGGTTCCTTAAAAGCTGAATAGGATGAAAACTCAACTATTTCCCCACCCTGGTTAAGACAAATAGGACCCCAGTGGAGATAGATGAGTAAACACAATAGGTCAGTTCCTTAAGAACTGAATGGGACAAAAAGCCAATTTGCACATTCTTTCCTGCTATTCCCCTAGAAACAGGTGATAAGCACGTTAATGTGTCTCAGAAGACAACTTGAAAATTAACTTTGGCCCATGGACATGCACATTGAAACAGACAGGAACAAAGTTGCTGGGAACTGACATTCTCCCATCTGCCTAAGCCCCGACCAACTGATGATAGGAAGCTGGTGTGACTCATCCGGTGCACAAGCGCACTGCATTAAAAAACGACTATCCCTTTAAACCAAGGTGAATGAAATTTCAGCCAATTGTCAACTATCTCATGCCCAAATTCCTGAAATTTTTATGAACATGCATAACCCTCTCTCATGAAACTTACAAAACCTATAATTCAATTTAGATTCAGGGAGTCAGATTTGGGTAAAGGCCCCTGTTTCCTTGCATTGCCGCTTTGCAATAAATAATTTTCTCTCCTCTTAAACACTTGGTGTGTAAACTGTTTTGGCATGACTGCACACCAGGCAGGGACCTGTGTTTGGTCCAATCTCAAATGCAAAGCTAGAAAAAGAAAGATTGACAAATTTGACTCACCCACTCTTCACTTATCAACACGGTTATATTCCAAAGACCAGGTCATTATGCAAAAATCAGCATTATGTGAAAACAGAGGATGATCACAAAATGGAGAATGACTAAATCATTATACAACTGCCAAAGTTCATCATTATATAACTGTCAAACCACTGTGAATCATGGTCCAGCCAAGGTGACACATAACCTTAACCATCACAAGCCAGCATTACTCTCACCTTGCACCTTGGCATTCATTACTGCCATATGCACATTGTTAATACACAAAATAGTTGGATAGTAGAGTTTTTACTATTGTAATAAGTGCAAAATGTGGGATAAACAGATAGTAAGTGAGGAGTAGGAGTACTGTATTGGTTTATTGCTGCTGTAACACATACCGCAAATTTAATGGCTTTAAACAACACAAATATCTGGCAGTCCTAGAGGTCAGAAGTTTGAAATGGATCTTATAGGGCTAAAATAAAGATATCAGCGGGACTACATTCCTTTGGGAAGCTCCAGAAGAGAATCTGATTCCTAGCCTTTTCCAGCTCTTAGAGACCATCTGCATTCCTTGGTTTGTGGTCACTTCCTCCATCTTCAGAGCATAAGACTCCAATCTCTGCTTTTGCCATCATACTTCCTTTCTGACTATGACCCTCTGCTTGAACAATCTCTCTTAGAAATATCAGCACAAGGCCAGTCCCCATGAGGCAGAGGTTAAAGATATTCCAAATGTCTAAACTACCGTGCCACTCCATCATTTCAGACATTAACTCCTCTTCCCCCTCCTCCTAGTGATCTCCATCTTCTTGTTGTTGCTGTTAGGTGCCATCGAGTCATGTCCAACTCATAGCAACCCTATGCACAGCAGAACAAAACACTGGCCAGTCCCACACCAGCTCCATGATCCTTGCTATACTTGAGCCCATCGTCACAGCCATTGTGTCAATCCATCTCGTTGAGGGCCTTCCCCTCTTTTATCAACCCTCCCCTCCACCTTACCAAGCATGACATCCTTCTCCAGGGAATGGTCCCTTCTGACAACCTGACCAAAGTAGGTGAGACCAAGTCTGGCCATTCTCACTTCCAAGGAGCATTCCAGCTGCACTTCCTCCAGGACAGATCTGTTAGTTCTTTTAGCAGTCCATGGTACTTTCAGCATTCTTCACCAGCACCACAACTCAAAAGCATCAATTCCCATCTTAGGTTCTGTATTTCACTGTAACGCCTCACAGAACTCACAGACACTCAAGGGATCATCTCACGTAGTGGTGGTGGAAGCTGGCAGGCTGGCCAGTCCCAGGTCTGTGAGTGGGTGTGAAGGATCCTCCCAGTTTTTGGGATTTGACAAAACTCAGTCAGCAGATCAGATGATGGCTGCTGTCCCAAATCCAGGGGTGAGATGATGATGAGCCAAAACACAGAACCAGAACCAGAGTAAGAGGAGGGCAAATCTTCCCAGGAGATTCATAGGTATACCCTCAAGGAAGCTAAGGGTGGTGAATTGAGTTATACCCTCCAGCAAGGCAGGATTCAAGATATATCCCACCTGTGTTGCTCCAACAGAAATAACCCAAGTGGATGGCTTTAACAATCAGCAGCTACTCAGTTGCTCATGGCAAATCCTACCACAGAGCCGACTGCCAATGATTATAGGGAATGACTACTACCAGCTGCCCAGCCAAGTTGACACCCGACTTTAACTACCACACCACCCCAAACAGGCATGGATAATAGGATTTACAATACATTACAGAATGGAGGACAATGGCTAGAAGGGCCACATCAAGCAATTCACTGCACCCTCCCACCTCCCTCTTATAAGGACTTGTTATTACACTGGGTCCACACCAATAATTCAGGATAATCGTTCCATCTGTGATGGTTATGTTTGTATGTCAATTTGGCTAGGCCTGGTTGAGTGGCTGGGCAGCTGGATGTAGTATTCCCCATGATGAGACTGGTAATCAACTCCATGGTGGAATCTACTGTGAGCAGCTGAGTAGTTACCTTTGGGTATGTGATCTGCTTCCTGTATATAAGCAGAAGTTTTGAGAATGGTCTCTAGCATATGGCATGCTTGGACCCTACATGTAGCCATGTCATTGCTCAGCAGCCTGCCATGCTCTGCCGACCTTGGGACTTAAGTTAGCAGCCTGTCATGTGGTTTGGTAATATCAGAACTGTGCCTTTTTTACTTGTCAACCTTGGGGTTCCTCAGCCAGCAGCTGTCTGAGTGAAGAAACACCTCTAGCTCCAGTGGGCCAGGAGCAGGAGGCAGAGCTGGACCCCAAGGTTGAGGGGCTTTCACCCAGCCCCCAGAGCCTGGCACTTTGAACTTGGACTTAAAGCCTCCAAATTGCAAGAATGAACTCCTGTTTGTTAAGGCCATCCCATTTATGGTATATATTTCTTGTCAGAGCAGCACTAGGTAACCAGAACACCATCTCGAGATCTTAACTTAATTACACCTGCAAAGTCCCTTTTCCATGTAAGGTAGAATATACGTAAGTTCTGGGGATTAGGACCTGGACATCACAGCAACTTGTTTGGTTTATTTGGTTTGCTATTTATTATATTATTGTGACATTAGTCTCATTTCTTTATATTTAATGGATTTCCTCTATCTCTTTGGTCTTTCTCTTTTCCCTCTTATGCCCTAGCCACTTTCCATTTGTTAATGTATTCCTTAAACATATATTTATGGGAAGTCTCCCACTGCACGACACTTTGTTGTTGTTATGTGCCGTTGAGTCAGCCCTGACTCATAGCGACCCCTCCTTGGGTTTCCGAGGCAGTATCACTACGGAAGTAGGATTGCCCAACCTTCCTTCCGGGGAGTGGCTGGTGGGTTTGAACCGCCAGCCTTCTGGTTAGCAGTCAAGTGCCTTAGCCACTATGCTACCAGAGCTCCTAGGCACTGGGTTTGTACATGAAACAGGCACTGTCCCTGCCCTGGAGGAGTAGGCACCCTCCTTTACAAACATATCCAGCCTGCTGTCACCTTTGTACCTTTGCAGGAGTTCCTTCATTTTAACAGCAGTTTCTTTTTCTCTTGCTAAATTCTAGTACACGTCCTTCTTTCTCACTGGCAATATTCTTCATGAACTCTACTTAGCCTGATATTAATATAGCCACTCTGCTTTCTTTCTTACTTTTATTTTTGTTTCACTTTAAAACTTTTAAATACTCTTATTTTGAAATGATTTTAGGCTTACAGAAAAGTTGCAAAGGTGATAAAGAGAATTCCCATAGATCTGTCTCACATAAGAACAGCTCAGGTGTGCCCAGGACATATATCAATCAGTTCACACACAAAATTAGATGATGCCCTTCTCCACTTCTCTCCTCCCCAGAATTCCTCCCACATTCTCTGGTCTCCAGAGTTCCTTTTTCTGGTTCCTCTGGACAAAGATGGGGTTTCAATTGGAATTTTAGTTGTCTGCACTGCCACCAAAGTGCAGTTCCAAAACTAGGGCCCATCTTCAGGAGAAAAAAAAAAAAAAAAACCTGCAAGAAGCAAAAGAAAATGAGGATTTCACAAACACACATAAACACACATACTTTAGTCCCCTTTTCTTGGTTCTTTTTTTTTCCAGAAAGATGAGACTACTATCACAGTTTTAGCCTCCTGAGCCCCCACCACACAGTTCTCCAACTAGAGTCTGCTCTCAGGTTAAAACTATGAGAGAAAAGATGGTGTGTGTGTTGGGGGGAAACCCAGGAAACTCACTTCTGCATGAGTCACTTCTCCAAGTTTAGACTCCCCTCTACAATTCGCCTTCTTTTGTTTGTTTTTTGAGATCTTCAGAAAGTTGCTTTTTGTATTTTATCCAGAATCTTTCATTGTAATCCACAGGAGAGAGAAACTGTACAGGCTTATTCCATCTTATCCAGAACTGGAAGCTTCAGTTTTATAATTTTTTATGTTTGAAATATTTAAAAAAAAAAAAAAAAAAAAAAGTGCTCTGTCTTATTCAGCCCAATGCAGGGTCCTGCTGGTAAACTATGTGGGTTAAGATTCTTTGAAATGTTCCATGGCAATGTTGAAAACCACTGATCCAGCAAGCTTTAGTTTTTCTTCAGTTTAGTTGTGGCCACTCTGATCCTTAGTCTGTGAGCCAAAGTTCTGTGGAAACTGATTCACTAGCCTCCTCACTGGGGCTTAGTCCAATTTTGATTTTTGTTTTTAATGCTTTTCTCAACAGGTTTAGACTCCTCATTCATTCATTTCTGCTTTCCTCTGCTTTCTATATCTTAAGATCTATCAGGTTGTTTTGTCTTGTGCCCGGAGTAACCTAAGCAATTCTTAAAAGCAGAAAACTAAATTAATCCTTAATTGCCTCCAAGAAACTTAGGTAAGAAAGAGAATCTGCTTTATGCCTTTGCACAGTTATTAACCTATGGCCAGGTCTAGACTCTTCACCTGCTCAGATGTAAGAAAGGAAGGCAGATGATGAAAGAAGGAAACTCTCCATGTATCAGTCAATCAAATCCAATTAGCAGACCCAACTAACACTGATGCTCCCTCTCACAAATGACTTTTGCTCCTTTGGATGGGTCTGAATGTTTAGAGAGCCAGCTCCCAATGGATACTTCCTGAAGGCTTGGGGGATAGCTGAGCAGTGTCATGCTCCCTCTATATGCTAATCCCCATCACACTTCCCCAAGCACTATGGCACTTTCACAGATGTCATCTCATTTCAAGGGGAAAGACTTGTCTGGATGCCAGTTTGGGGCCCTAAATGCCTTGAGCCATCACACGGTTGAAAAATCTGTTTGATCTAAAATGAGAGTTGACCACCAGCATGTGGAGTGGTCTAAGAGCACTGTTTTGACCAAATATCTTCAAATTTCTCACTTGTGAAAAAAGGCTCTACCTTAAGCTCAAGGCCTTCCAGAAAATTCAGCCTTTGACAGAGTCTATGTTCTCCACAGCCTTTTCAGCATTCCAATATGCTGCTCCACAAGAAAGGTCCTAAAATCCAAAGGACATAGAACAGAGGACTTCTAAATTTATGCCATATTGTCATCAAGTCCCATCTTTCATGCCTCAGAATAAGGCCTCCCTTCACAAATGCTCAGGACTCCTTTCTTTATGATATATTCACAACAGATGTGGAATAGAGGCATGAGGTGAGGCACAGGAGTTACGTAATCTTTCATTCATTAAGCAAATATTTACAGAGCGCCTATTCTAGATATTTTCCAGGCTCTGGGGATAAAATTGTGAATAAGACAGAAAATCCCTTGTGGATCTTACAGTCTAGTGGGAAGGCAGATACTAAACAAACAAGTAGGGTAATTAAAGCTTGTGTTAAGTGCTATAGTGCTGTAAAAAAGTAAACAGAATCAAGAGTGACTTTAGATGAAGTGGTCAGAGAAGGCCTCTCTGAGTAGGTAGACTTTGAGCTGAGGCCTCAAGTATGAAAAGGAGCCAGGTGAACTGTTGAGGAAGAATATTCCACAAGGAACAAAAGAAAAAGGTTCAGAAGCAAGAAGGGTTTTAGCGTGTTTGAGGAAGAGAAAGTAGGCCAATGTGTTAGGGTGTAGTGAGTTAGGAAAAATGGTGGAAAAGGAGGATGAAGCAAGGGACCAGATAAAGCAGCACTTGCAGGCCACAAAGACATCTGGGTTTGGATTTTATTTGAAAAGTAGTTGTTGTTGTTAGGTGCCATGGAGTTGGTCTCAACCCACAGCAACCCTACCTACAACAGAACAAAACGTTCCCTGGTCCTGCGCCACCATCATAATCACTGCTGTGCTTGGGCCTATTGTTGCAGCCACAACAGGCCATCTCACTGAGGACCTTCCCTTTTGTCACTAACCCTCTACCAAGCATGATATCCTTCTCCAGGGGCCAGTCTCTCCTGACAACATGACCAAAGTAAGAAAGATGAAGTTTGGCTATTCTCATTTCTAGGGAACATTCTGGCTGTACTTCTTTTAAGACTGATTTGTTTGTTCTTCTGGCCGTCTATGGTATTTCAATATTCTTCACAAACACCACAATTCAAATGCATCAATTCTTCTCCAGCCTTCCTTACACATTGACCAGCTTTCACATGACATGAGGGTATTGAAAAGATCATGGCTTGCGTCAGGCGCATCTTAGTTTTCAAGAGGCCTTCTGCCCAATGTGATACATAATTTGATTTGACTGCTGCTTCAATAGGTTTTGATTATGAATCCAAGTAAAATGAAATCCTTGACAACTTCAATCTTTTCTCCATTTATCATGATGTTGTTTATTGGTCCAGTTGTAAGGATTTTTGTTTTCTTTATGTTGAAGTGTAATCCATGATGAAATCTGTAATCTTTGATCTCCATCAGTAAGTATGTCGAGTCTTCTTCAATTTCAGCAAGCAAGATTGTATCATCTGTGTATTGCAGGTTGTTAATGAGTCTTCCTCCAGTCTTGATGCTGCATTCTTTTCCATATAGTCCAGCTTCTCAGATTATTTGCTCAGCATACAGATTGAAGAAATATAGTGAAAGAACACAGCCCTGATGCACCTTTTCTGATTTTAAACCATGCAGTATCCTCTTGTTCTGTTCAAATAACTGCCTCTTGGTCTGTGTACAGTTTCCTCATGAGCACAATTAAGTGTTCTGGTATTCCCATTCTTCATAGTGTTATCCATAATTTGTTATAATCCACACAGTCAAATTCCTCTGCATAATCAATAAAGCACAAGTAAATATCTTCCTGGTGTTCTTTGCTTTCAGCCAAGATCCATCTGACATCAGCAATGATATCCCTTGTTCCACACCCTCTTCCAAGTCCAGCTTGCATTTCTGGAAGTGCCCTGTTGTTACACTACCACAATCATTTTTTAATTACCTTCAACAAAATTTTACTTGTATAATATTAATGATTTTGTTTGATAATTTCCAAATTTTGATGGATCATCTTTTTTTTTTTAAATTTTTATTGTGATTTAGGTGAAAGTTTACAGAGAAAATTCACTTTCCATACAGCACCTCACATACACTTTGTCTCATGACATTGACTACAATTTACCACAATGCAACAGCTCCCCTCCCACTTCCTCCCCATAGTTACCTCTTCCTTGTGTCCTTCCCTCCCATGCACTCCCACCCCCTGACCTGTCTCCCTATGCATACACAGCCCTTTTATTCTCCCACGATTGATCTCTCCAGTAAGTGTATCTACCTAACCTAAATGTTCAGCTCATATGCCTGTCCTTTGTTTGGCTGGAAGCCACAGGAGTAGGTTCAATTCCAGACTTGAATGGCAGGAGGGGCCATAGTCTCATGGTTCCCACCAGGCTCTATCAGACCAGCAAACCTGGTCCTTTTTTTTTTTTTTTTTAATGATTTTGAGTTTTGTTCCATATTGTTCTCCCACTCTATCCTGGATCACCTTTCTTTGGAATGGGCACAAATATGGATCTTTTCCAGTTGGTTGGCCAAGTAGCTGTCTTCCAGATTTCTTGGCATAAATGAGTGAGGGCTTCTAGCATTGCATCCATTTGTTGAAACATCTCAATGGGTATTCCATCAATTCCTGGAGTCTTGCTGTTTTCCAATTCCTTCAGTGCAGCTTGGACTTCTTCCTGCAATATCATCTGTTCTTCATCATATGCTACCTCCTGAAATAGTTGAATGCTGACTAGTTCTTTTTGGTACAGTGACTTTGTACCACTCCTTCCACTTTCGTTTGATGCTTCCTTCATTGTCCAATATTTTGCCCATAGAATCCTTCAATATTATAAGTTGAGACTTAAATTTCTCCTTCAGTTCATTCAACTTGAGAAATGCCAAGCATGTTCTTCCCTTTCTGATTTTCTAACTCCAGGTCTTTATACATTTCATTATAATACTTTACTTTGTCTTCTTGCTGCCCTTTGAAATCTTCTATTCAGATCTTTTACTTCATTATTTCTTCCATTCAAGAGCAAGTTCCAGAGTCTCTTCTGACATGCATTCTGGTGTTTTTTTTTTTTTTCCAAATGTAGTAGGAAGCCATTTAATGGTTTTAAGCAGGATAGTGATAGGATCTGATTTTTGTTTTAAAAATTGTGGTAAAGAGAATGGAATGAACAGTGACAAGAGTAGAAGGAAGCAGAGATTCCAGTTTAGAGTCACACAGGAGAGACAAGATGGCAGTTTAGACTAGGATGGAGCCTGTAGATGTAGAGAGAAGCAGATGGATTTTCCAGAAGTAAAATCAATTGGCCTTAGAGGAATCAAGGATGTCTCCTGAGTTTGAGGCCTAAGAAAGTAGGTGAGTGGATGATGTGTCACTACCACAATGGGAGGATTAAGGAGAAACAAGTTTGGGTGTGAGTAATTAAGAGCTCTGCTTTGGATATATTAAGTTTGAGAAAATATTAGATAGCCAAGCAGAGGTGTCAAGTAGGTAGTTAGATTAAAAGTTTGGAATATAGGGTAGTCATGAGCTCATGTTGTCATTGTTAGTTACCATCGAGTCAATTCTGACTCATGGCAACTTCATGTGTGCAGAGTAGAAATGTGCTCCATAGGGTTTTCTTGCTGTGATCTTAACAGAAACAGATCACCAGGCCTTTCTTCTGTGGAACCACTGGGTGGGTTTGAACTGCCAAACTTTAAGTTGACAATTGAGTACAAATCATTTGTCCTATCTATAATCTAAAAGTTGGTGACTCAAACCCAACCAGTTGCATCACGAATGAATGGTGATCTGCTTCTGTAAAGTTCACAGCCAAGAAAACCTGATGGGACAGTTCTACTCTATAATACATGGGGCCATGATGAGTCAGAATCAACTCTATGGCAATGGGCAAAAGCTCATAGATGATATATAAAGTTATGGAACTGGAAGTAGTCCCTGAGGGAGAGAATCAAGACAGTAGAAAGAAAGAAGTGCAGGTCCCAGCCCTGGGGCTCCAATGTTTGGCAAATGGAGAGAAGAACAGCTAGCAAACAAGACTGAATGACTGATGCTATTGGAGGAAGACCAAAAGAGTTTGTTGTCATGGAAGATGTATGAAAAGAGTATTTCAGAGGAGTGGTCATCTGTGGTCAAGGAAGCTGAGACATTGAGTGAGAAAGGGCAGGGATGTGTCCTTTGAATTTACCTACAGGGAAGTCATGGTGATTTCAGTTTCTCCATAAATAAACTGGATTGTTATGAGGATTATGAGCAGAGGTGGATTATCCAGTAAGTAAAGTAAGCACGGGCTTACTTGTGCTTACTTATTAATCTGTAGTGAATGGTTTCATATATTTTTCACATGACTGTTCACTATAGATTAGTAAGTAAGGCTGTACTTACTTTGCTTACTGGGTACTCCATCCCTCTCAGGGATTATAAATTTGAAAAGACACTTAGATTCTGTAGGAATGGTGCTGTGGGATTTGGAGAGAGACAAATGTCAGCCAAACACAGAAGCAGAATCTTTGATGTGGTGAAAAAATGTGAAATTGTTCACTACACATTAGTAAGTAAGCACAAGTAAGCCTTTGATTACCTTGCTAAGTAGGTAATCTAACACTGATTATAAGGTACAGCCTGAGTTCAAATGACTTTACTTTTGCTGATATTATGTCAGTGGTTCTCAAACTTTGACATGTATTCGAATTACTTAGAGAACTTGATAAAACATAGTTTTTCTAATTCAGTAAGTCTGAGATAGGGTCTGAGAATATGCATTTCTAACAAGGTTCCAGGTACTGCTGAACCCCCACCAGTCTGACTAACAGGAAATTAGCATCTTTTCCAGGGGTTACTTTCAACTCTCGTTTTTGAGACTCTACCTGTGAGTCCGTGAATAGCCTGGTTACTGCTTGCTGATTCAGCCCACTAGTGAAAAACACACTAAAACACCCAATGGGAGAGGCCTTGCAATCCCTGGTCAGTAGCAGCCCCTCAAGGAGCTCTGGTTGTGCAGTGGTTAAGGCATTTGGCTATTAACCAGAAGGTCGATGGTTCAAACCCACCAGCTGCTCTGTGGGAGGAAGATGAGGCAATCTACTTCTGTAAAGATTTACAGCTTAGAAACCCTATGGATCACTATGAGTTGGAATCAACTCTATGACAGTAGGTTGTTTTGTTTTGTTTTTTATAACAGCCCCTTAGAGATACTGCTCTGACCATATCTGCTGGCCTCTGCCTCAGCCAGTGGATACCCGGGCACCTGCTGCCACTGCTAATAATGGAACTGCAGATCCGCCACTCATAAGGCCAGACACCTGTCAACAGAACTGGTGTCAATTTCTTGGCTCAAACTCCAGAAGTCCTAAAGGGATAAAAATCTAGTTTGCCCATTCATAAAGGCCTTAGGATAGGCCTCAGTAGGTTTCCTCAGACAGTAAAACTTCTGCGAAACGGAAAGGAACATATTCCATCTCTATTAAACTGAGTCTGGGGTTGTCCCACAGCAAAGTTGCCTGGCCCACAAAGTGGTAGAGTTTATTCAATTCACACACATGCATCTCCTTCCACCGTCCACCTCATCGCTCCTCTCAGGGCCTACAGTCTAACACTGTTAAAGTGGTTCACCCTTAGGCCTTTGACTTGAGCCTAATTCACTGGCTCAAATCCATTTTCCCTTACAGGGATATTCCTTTTTGGAATCCAGTTGTCCTTTTCTGAAATATAACTTTAGTTGGGTCTTCCCAATGCATTGGATGTATTTTTGTAGTCTTAAATCTCAGTGGAGTCAGAGTTCCTGAATGATGGGCCAGTTTCTAAATGAATTTGTGGCTGCACGAAGATACAAGCAATTCCACCAAATCTACCACAGTGACCATGCCCCAAAAGCCAACAGATGCACTGGAGGAGAGGCATTGTTAAGTTACTTTCAGTAAGGGCTCAAGGTCCTGCCCAACTAAAACTTCCTACCACACCTGTAAAACACTTGGCATATATATGGTATAGAAACTCACTGCCCAGGAGTCGGATCTGACTCATAGTGGCCCCTCCTTGGGTTTCTGAGGCAGTATCACTATGGAAGTAGATTGCCCAACCTTCCTTCCAAGGAGTGGGTGGTGGATTTGAACCACCACCCTTCTGGTTAGCAGTCAAATGCCTTAGGTACTATGCTACCAGAGCTCAGGTTCAATAAAAGATAGCTATTATTGTGATTGCCTGCTTCTCCCCTATAAACTCATCCTTCTCCCCAAACCAGTTTTCCCTCAGGCTTTTCCTACCCACCCAGGGCCACAGCCCTAATCTTAGCCCTCATTTCTTCACACCCAGATGACTCCTAGCATATGAGTACTTGTGTCTCTTCCTCCAGCATCTCTCTTCCCCATCCGTTCTATCATGTCATTCCCTTGCACAAGAAACAGTGCCTCCCTATTTGTAATCATCCGAACTCCTATCCTTGACCTTTAAACCATGCTCCTGTATTGACCCAATCTTAGCATTTATTGTCATGTGTCATTGAGCCAGTTCCAACTCATCGTGACCCCATGTAACAGAGTAGAACTGCCCCATAGGGTTTTCTTGGCTATAAGTCTTTATAGGACTAGATTGTCTGGTCTTTTTTCCCATGGATTGGCTGGTGGGCTTGAATTGCAGACTTCTTGTTAGCAGCTGAACACTTAATCACTGTGCCACCAGGACTTCTCATTTCCTACTCCCCCAAATTCATTCAAACACATATTGAATGTGTTCAATATGCCACACACTGTTTCAGGCAGTGCAGATATGAAGATGAGCAAGACATCATTGCTGCTCTCAGTGAGTTCATAGTATATCCATAAACCAAACCCACTGTCATCAATTCAATTCCACTTCATACAACCTTATTGGACAGAGTAGAACTGTCCCACAGATTTCCAAAGCTATGGAAGCATACTGCCTCATCTTTCTCCTGTGGAGTGGCTGGTCGGTTTGAACTGCTGATCTGTTGGTTAACAGTCCAATGCTTTAACCACTGCACCACCAGAGCTCCTTTGCAGCATATAAAGAAAAGTAAATGAACAATAAGATAATTCTAAACCATATGGCAATGCACAGACTACTATAACCCATAGGCAACCAAGGGGTTAATTAAGGGTAAAGAAAGGGCACTCCAGGCAGAAGAAACTGCATATGCAAAAGCATGGGAGCTTGGAAAAGTAGGACACACCCAGGGTACTGCAGGTAATTCACCACAACAGAGCAAAGAACAGCAGTGGGGTCATGAAGTGGAGTGATAAGTTTTCAGGATGGATAGGTAAGCAGGAGTAAGATGTTGAAAGGCCTAATTAATAGAAGCTTAGATTTTCTCCTAAAAGCAATGAACAATGTTTGAATGATTGTTGATAACTTTTATTATTATTACTTATTGTGATTTGGGTGAAAGTTTACAGCAAATTCATTTTCCACACAGCAGTTCATACATATTTTGTTTCATGACATTGATTGCAAACCCCATAATGGAACAGCTGTCTTCCTGCTTCCTCCCTGTAGTTACCTTTTGCCTGTGTCCTTCTTTTCCTATTCATTCTTGCCCTCTGAGCTATCTCTCTGTGTAAATATCGTCCTTCCGATCTCCCATGATTGATTGTTCTAAGGAGTGTACCTACCTGGTGTAAATATTCACCTTATATGCCTGTCTATTGTTTGGTTGGAAGCCATGGGAATGAGTTCAATTCCAGACCTAAAGGATGACTAGGGGTCATAGTCTCAGGGGTTTCACCAGTCTTTGCCAGACCATTAAGCCTGGTCTTTTTTGTGATTTTGAGTTTGTTCCACATTTTTCTCCCACTCTATCCAGGATTTCTTCACTGATCCCTTTCCCAATGGTTGGGACCACCAGTAACTTTTAATTTTAACTTGGAAATTTGGAATTGCTTTGACAGATAAAGTTCAAATTAAGGGATATGTCTATAATGTGTTTTAAAAATCATACAATACAAAGAAATGTGTTTGTAAACATAGCAGAAAAGCTACAGTGACCAATATAGTTTATATTACACCATATGTATCAAGTTTCCAGCCTATATATAAAAGAGCCCACCAGGAAATGCAAAACTAAAGCCATTACTAGAGTAACCTCCCTCTATTTTGTATAATAGTGTATATCTGCAAAGGATCAGGACTAATTCACTCATTACAATGATAACTATGTTCGAAGAACCAAGAGAACTTCCAGTCAATATAGGAAAATCCAAGTGAATATTGCCTTTTCTCATGAGATGGATTATATTAATAATATATACACTGCAAACAATGTCTCTTAGAAAGATCAGCACGAGGCTGGTCCCCATGAGGCAGAGGTCAAAGATGTGCCAAATGTCCAAACTACCATGCCACTCCATCATCTCAGACATTAACCCCTCCTCCTCCTCCCAGTAATTTCCCCAGTCTTAGGGTTCTGAATTTCGCTGTAACGCCTCACAGAACTCACAGACACCCAAGGGTTCGTCTCACGTAGTAGTAGTGGTGGAGGCTGGCAGGCTGGCGAGTCCCAGGTCCGTGAGTAGGTCTGGCGGATCTTCCCAACTCTCGGGTTAGATGAACCTCGATCAGCAGATCAGACGGTGGCAGCTGCTGTCCCAAATCCAGGGGTGAGATGACGATGAGCCAAGGATCAAAGCCGGAGCAAGAGGCAAGCGAATCTTCCCAGGAGATTCGTAGGTAAAACCCTCAGGGAAGCTAAGGGTGGCGATTTTAATTATACCCTCCAGCAAGGCAGGACTCAAGATACATTCCACTTGTGTTGTCCCAACAGAATTAACCTAAATCCCATCACAGAGTCGATTGCCAGTCATTTTAGGGAATGACTACTACCAGCTGCCCAGCCAAGTTGATACCTGACATTAACTACCACACCACCCCAAACAGGCATGGATAATGGGATTTACAAAACACCACAGAATGGAGGACAATGGCTAGAAGGGCCATATCAAGCAATTCACTGCAAGAAGTAAATTGCCCAATCTTCCTTCCAAGGAGAGGCTGGTGGGTTTGAACCACCAGCCTTCTGCTTAGCAGTCAAGTGCCTTAGGCACCACACCACCAGAGCTATTGATTTGGGTCATTTCATATCCTCAGGTAAATATGTCAGTTTTGCTCATGTGGGAATACAACTGTAGGATAAACTTTTAGATATGAAATTTCTGGGTCCAAGTGTAGAAATTTTTATTTTAAAACTAATTTTTATATAATAAAAGTGACACATATATACTCACTGCCATCAAGTCCATTCCAACTCAGAGATCCCCATCAGGTTTCTAAGGCTGTAAATCTTTACAAAATCAGATTGCCTCATCTTTCTTCCATGGGGCAGCTGGTGGGATTGAACTACCAACCTTTTGTTTAGCAGCCAAATGCCCTAATCACTAGACCACTAGAGCTCCCTAATACATATATAAGAAAATAAACTTTGAACAAGTACAAGAAATATACAAGAAAAAGTGAATTTCCGTTTTCATCTTAGATACCCAGGCCCACTCTCCAACGGTAACCACTGTTAATAGATTCCTCCAGAAAATTGTCTATGCATAAGCAAGTGTATGGGTGTGGTACATGTTTATATTACATTTATATTTTAGAAAGAACAATACCATATGGCAGGTTGGAGAGAGATTAGAGAGCAAGATGAAGAGGAGCAAAACCAATTAAGAGGTTATAGCAGTAATCTGGAAAATAAGCAACAAGTGACAAAGACCTAAAATAGACAGAAAAGAAAAATGTAGATTCAAGAGCTATTTAGGAGGTAATGGCAATAGGATTTCATAACTAGTTGGATATGGGAGATGAGGAAAAGAGAAAAGTCTTGTATAATTCCCAGATGCCTGACCTCAGGAACTGCATGGATGGTGGTGCCATTCACTAAGACACAGACTTCAGGAGAAGGAAGAGAGGATGGAGACAAGGTGATGATTTCGTTTTTGGTACTTTGAACTTAAAGTACCTCCAAAACATCCAATTAGAGATTCCTGTAGACAGGCAGACAAAGATCTGGGTCAGAGACACAGATCTGAGAGTCACCACATATAATTAATTGATAGTTGAAACCATGGAAATGGATGAGATTACCTAGGGAGAGAATGTCGAATGAGAAAAGATGAGGACTGAGGACTGAATCCTGGGAACCTCAGCAAGTGAGGGATAAAGAAAGAAGAATCTGCAAAAGAACTAGAGAATGGTTAGCCAGAGTTCTGAAAGGAACCAAGGAAGGATTTTGTCTTATAAACCGTGAGAGAGGGAGTTTAATTAAAGAAAGAGAAAATGGTGAACAAGGTCAAATGATTGCATAATGATTTGGAATTGGACGGACGCGGATTTGAACACTGGCTTTGCCACTTGCCAACAAGCAATGGGTTCTACAGTCAACACCAATGGAAGCAGAAGTCAGGACATCAGATGACATATTGCATTGGGCAAATCTGCTGCAAAAGACCTTTTTCAAGTGATGAAGAGCAAAAATGTCTCCTTGAAGACTAAGGTGCACCTAACCTAAGCCTGGTTTTTTCAATCACCTCTTATGCATGTGAGAGCTGGATAATGAATAAGAAAGACTGAAAAAGAGTTGGTGCTTTTGAGTTGCAGTGTTGGAGAAGAAGCTAAGAATGTCATGGACTGCTACAAGGACTAACAAATCTGTCCTGGAAGAAGTGCAGCCAGAATGCTCCTTGCAAGCGAGAATGGCCTGACTTTTTGTCTCACATACTTTGGTCATGTTATCAGAAGGAACCATTTCCTGGAGAAAGATATCATGCTTGGTAAAGTGGAGGGTCAATGAAGAAGGGAAAGGCTCTAAACAAAATGGATTGACACAGTGGCTGCAACGATGGGCTCAGGTATAGCAAGGATTGTAATGCTGGCACAGGACCAAGCAGTGTTTTGTTCTGCTGTGCATAGGGTCGCTGTGAGTTGGAGACAACTCAACAGCACCTAACAACAACCACCACCAACAATGACACTATGGACAAGTCAATAGAACTTTATAAGTATTTGTAAAAGGAGTTAATAATAGTATCTACCTTATAGAATTATTGTGAGGATTAAATTGGATAATGTACATAAAGCTGTTAGCACAGTGCCTGGCACATGTTGTTAAGTGCCACCTAGTTGGTTCTGACTCAGCGACACGATGTACAACAAAACGAAACACTGCTTGGTCCTTCATTCTCATATTTGTTGCTATGCTTGAATCCACTGTTGCAGCCACTGTGTCAAACCGTCTCGTTAAGGGTCTTCACTTGTGATAAGTTGAAGAGAGATGAAAATAAGAGGGTTGAGCTTCCAGTAAGATAGAGGAATAGGCAGACAAGCGACACAGACCCTCTTCAACAAAGAAAAGAAAAACCAATTGACAGAGATACAGAAGATAATCCTGGAACCCTGAGCTTTGAAAGGAACTATACAGAAATGAATTAAGCACCAACTAGTGGAAAACAGGACCTAAGAACAGGCTCTGTTTGCCAGGGTGGCAAGGACATATGAGAGGCTGACAAAGGAAAGGAGACAGGTGGTGAATGTATAAGTACTGTCAACTAGTGAATAGAGGAACACAGCACAGTACTCTGCCTGTATAGATAACATACAAACAAAATAAAGAAAACAAAAATTGTGGGCAAGTCACTCGAACATATAATCACCAATTAAATATAAATACAAAAATGTCACAATGCCTTGGAGACAACAGAGCATCACAGTCCACACAAAGAAGCAAGAGAAAGCAGGAGAAACAAGGGACCAGGATACAGACCCAAAACACAAACCTGAGGAAGATGCAGCATTGGAACTCCCTGATAAGGAATTCAAAAGAATTTTATTTCGGTATCTTCAAAGGATTGAGAGACAGACCAAGGAAAACACAGACAAAACCCTAGAAAAATTTTGGAAGAAAATACAAGAACAAAATGACAAAATAAATGAAAATTAGAAATGATTCTAAATCTACAGATAGAAATCCAGAAAATTAATACTAAATTGTCAGAAATAGATAACACATTGGAAGGAGCAGAATTAATGAGATTAAAAGATAAATACCTCAATATTTCTTTGGAAAGGGATTGATCAATCAGAAAAGAGATCAAAACAAAATGAAGAAAGCCTGAGGTTCATGTGGGATACCATCAAAAGGAATAACCTACATGTCATTGGAATTCCAGAACAAGAAGAGAAAAATGAAACCATTGAGAAAATTGTCCAAGATTTGTTGGAGGAGAACTTCCCTGATATGATGAAAGATGAGAATATATCCATTCAGGAAGTCCAATGAACCCCAAACAGG
>NW_006921662.1:11848974-11850144 GCF_000298275.1 Orycteropus afer afer
TTTCACTGTACCTAAATTATATTTCAATAAAATGCATTAAAAAAATAAAAAAAGGGTCTTCACTTGCTTGTCACATAATATACCATAATACATGCTGGTTGAAGGTCCCTAGGTGGTATAAACAGTTTGCACTTTACTGTTTGAACCCACTCAACAGTATCGTGGAAGAAAAGACCTGACAATCTGCTTCCATTAAGATTACAGCCAAGAAAACTTTATACAGCAGTTCTATTCTGTAACATATGAGAGTGTCATGAGTCGGAGACGCCTCTACAACTAACAACATGAAGACGGAGAAGAAAAATAAACTCTGAAAAGAATTGTGAGGGCCATGACCATACAAGATGAGTCTTCCTCTCAAGGACTCTGGGAAAGAACCAGAGTACCTTACTGAGCAGTGGCAACCTGTGCCAGGAAAAAACAAACCAAACACTTCACTTTATGGTGACATCAATTGCAACCCATTAACTAGTACACAAACAACACAATCCATCATAGATTAGACATAATTTTTTGTCCTAGTTCCCTGGCATGTAACCTTGCACATAGGCACTAGGTATATAAACCCACATCTCTCACTGCCCTGCAGAATGACTGCCTAGGTGACTCTACACTTTGTTGTCCTGAAGCTGTCTGCCACAAGAATTTTGGCACCAACCTGTGTATGTAAATTCCTTAACAGAGCTAGATCTGATCAGACTTTTTTTTTTTAAATCAAACCTGTCCTCTTTGGAACCACTCCTGCCACTGGTCCAATGAGGTGTGGCAAGAATCCATTCCATTTAAAACTAATGATCCTATTACTACAGTAGTTTCAAAGAAGCAATGAGGACATAAATCCAAAGGCAGTGAATTGAGGAGTTTTTATAAGACGTGAAAAAGTGGCCAAGAAACTTGTTAATGAAGACAAGATGAGAAAGTAGGTGTGTGCCTGAGGGAAACAAAGGATTGAGGTGGATGGTCCTCACCTCCCAACTCCTCCTCTCCACCTTTTTATTTTATTTTATTTTATTGTGATTTGGGGGAAGATTTACAGAGCAAATTCACTTTCCATACAGCAGTTCACATATACTTTGTCTCATGTCATTGACAACAGTTTACCACAATGCAACAGCTCCCCTCCCACTTCCTCCCCATAGTTACCTCTTCCCAGTGTCCATCCTTCCATAC
>NW_006921662.1:11853413-11854811 GCF_000298275.1 Orycteropus afer afer
CTTCCCTTCAAGGCTCAGGGGTCCAAGATTATCTTCTGTGTCTGTGTTAATTGGTTTCCCTTTTCTTTGTTGAAGAGGGTCTGTGCAGTCTCTCTGCCTAGTCCGCCATCTTGCCAGAACTCCTCTCCACCTTTTTTAACAAATAGGAAAGTCATGTAGTATATGTTACTAGGCTTTGGAGAGCAAGTCAAGAGGGACAGATTAAAGACATGGGAGACAAAGGGGATAAAGGATGGGATCAAGAAGGTATCATAAAGTTTGTAGGATCTAAAGTTCAGAGGAGGAGCTATTCTCAGACAATATGATTACTACTTTTCCACTTCCAATCATTCTTAGATGCTTCCAGGGACTTCCTTCAGTGCAGTCACACCTGTCAAACATCATCACTTGTTCTGCCTTTCTGAAAGACAACTTTGTAAATGTTATATCCTGTACCTTTTGTTTATGCTCCAAAGCCTTCAAGGAATTCCCATTATTAATAAATTATTATTTAAATGCCTTCCCAACATTCAAAGCCCTTGTAATCTGATTTCAAACTACTTTGAGATGTTGTTTCTTCCAACAACTTGTGAAGTTTTCTCTAGCTGAATTTTTCTCCTCATCCCTTGTGGGAGCAGGAAACAAGGATAGTCTTCTTTTCCTTTTTCTCACTTAACTCTGGCTTTTGTTCCATTTTAAGATCAAGCTCAAGTCTACTCTCTCCATAAAGTGTTTCCTGAAATACTACACTTTCCAAAGACCACCTCCCTCTTCCCAACTCTCCTAGAACTAAAGTAGAGGTTGCAGATCAGCCCATGATCTGAATGTTTGTTTTATTTGAAGTAGCTGCCCAATTTACATATCAGAAATTCTCACAAAGAAAGTCTGAATTTCTAACTTCTCTTGAAGAATCAGAAGATATGGCAACACTGGATATGTATTCCCTCTTGGTAAGAGTAAATGTAGTTACCCCATTCCAAAGTTAAATACCAAGGTAGAACAATTCTAAATAAGAAAACAAAACAGCATAAGAAAACATAGGGAGTGAAGAGGTCATAACCCCCTGCCATTGAGTTGATTCAGAATCCTCGTGATCCTATCAGACAGAGTAAAACTGCTCCATAAGGTTTCCAAGGCTCTCCAGATGCAGACTGCCAAATCTCTCTCCTGCTAAGTGGCTGATGGGTTCAAACTCCTTGGCCTTTTGGTTACCAGCAAAGTAAAGTACTTTAACCACTGGGCCACCAGTGTTCCTAAAGCAGATACAGAAGGTTTGATTTCAGTGATACCAGCCCAGGTCTTGCAGCTAGAGCAAGAAGTTTGAAATTGATCAACTGTAGTTGTTATTGCTTTTATGTACCTTCAAGTCAGACCCAACTTATAGCAACTGCTCCTTGGATTTCTGAGGCGATATCACTA
>NW_006921662.1:11854911-11885184 GCF_000298275.1 Orycteropus afer afer
AGTCAAGTGCCTTAGACACTATGCTACCAGAGCTCCCAAACAGTAGTTAGTAAGTATTTATGAATCCTTGCTAGAAGGTTTCTTGCTAGAAGGTTTCTTGCTAGAAGGTTTCTTGCTAGAAGCCTCTGTTAGTCCCTATTCCCCTACTCAGGTCAGTCAGCTGAACTCGAAGGAAGAAAAAGAAGATGATAGGTAGGTAGGAGTGATGGACCCTGGGTTAGGGAAGGCACTAGTTACTCACATGGCAGTTATCCTCATACTCTATTCTCTAACATAGGGGAGTGTGAATAGAGATGGCTAGAGCTTTAGGGTGATGCATAGGTCAGGATTTGAATCCAGCCCATATGATTCCACAGTCAACACACCTGACCACTACACTAAGGGAGGAGGATTTACCATGAAGCTAATGAAGCTAAACCTTCAGGTCTCCTACTTGCAAAGCTTCCTTCAAGGCTCTGGGCAGGGTCTTAAGAATGTGTTCATGTGGTCATAATAAAGTTTAGAAAAGTAAGATATTTTAATAGCAATGGTTAAGAATCGTGTTTATTGCCACTCAGACTCTTCCTCCAATACCTTCCTCTTGTTGATCATTTATGGGATTTAGCTAAGAGGAAGTTGAGTTGTGATACAATTATTTGCAGCTTTATTTATGTGATTTGTATTAGAATTAAGTTACTGATAGCCACTTAGGTTTAGAAATGGCTTCCAAGAATACCCTTAATACCCACTGTGCTGACCGAAAGTTGTGGGGCCAGAAGTTTATTATATAAACCTGGCCGACAGCATCTGGCCCCAAAAGAATGTAGATTGTGGAGAAGAGACAATAATTGAAATGTTTGAAACCAGAATCAAGTCTGTGGAAGATTCTTCCCATTATCTCACATGTAAAATTTTAGGCAGAGGATTCAGTTATCACTGGCACTTGGTGTGGTAGTCAGCCTCCACGAGAGAACCCAAGGATCTCTGCCTCCTGCTATCCATGCCCTTGTTTAGTCCCCTCCCATATTATATCAAGGTGATTTATGTGACCAATAGATAGTGGATGGATAGTAGTGGCTAAGTCATAAAAGGCATTACAGCTTCTATCTTGGTCTTTCTGTCTGTGTCTCTCTCATTCTTTCTTATTATTCTCTGTGAAGGAAGTCAGCAGCCCACGTTTTGAGCAGCCCTACAGAGTGGACCATATGGTGAGAAACAGAGTCATCTGGTGGGAGTCATAAAGACCACCATACTCGTAGTCATAAGTAATTCACTGCACCACACCTCATCTGTATCCCTATTATCTTACTATTTTTCTCTTTGTACTTGGAAGAGACTAATGGGAACTGAGATATGATTATTTCCATCAATAGCAGACTGGTTGAACAAATTAGAAAATCTGTTTTCAATGGCATGTTGTTGTTGTTGTTAGGTACCATCAGGACAGTTCCAACCCATAGCCACCCCATGTACAACAGAATGAAACACTGTCCAGCCACTTCTGTGCCATCCTTACAATTTTTGCAATGTTTGAGCCCATTTTTGCAGCCAGTGTCAATTCATCTCATTGAGGGTCTTCTCCTTTTTCACTGACCCTCTACTTTACCAAGCATGATATCCTTCTACAGGGACTGGTCCCTTCTGACAACATGACCAAAATATGTGAGACAAAGTCTTGCCATTCTTGTTTCTAAAAAGCAGTCTGGCTGTACTTCCTCCAAGACAGATTTGTTCCTTCTTCTGGCCATCCATGGTATCTTAAATATTCTTCACCAATACCACAATTCAAATGTGTCCATTTTTCTTCCATTTTATTCATTATCCAGCCATCACATGCATATGAGGCTATTGGAAATACAATGGTTTGGGTCAGGCCAATTTAGTCTTCAAAGGGACATCTTTGGTCTTTCAAAAGAGGTCTTTTGCAGTAGATTTGCCCAATGTGATACGTTGTTTGATTCCTTGACTACTGCTTCCAAGGGCATTGATTGTGGAATCAAATAAAATGAAATCTCTGACAACTTCAATCTTTTCCTCAATTATCATAATATTACTTATTGGTCCAGTTGTAAGGATTTTTGTTTTCTTTATATTGAGGTGTAATCCATATTGAAGGCTGTAGCTTTGATCTCCATTAATAAGTGCTTCAAGTTCTGTTCACTTTCAGCAAGCAAGGTTATGTCATCTGTGTGACAGTTGGAGCTGTGTGTCAACTAGGCTGGACCACAATTCTGTGTGGTTTAAGCTGTTGTGATGTGGTTATTCCCATGATGGGATCAGATGAATATGTTTTGAGCAGCCAATCTGTTGAAAGGGAGTTTCTCTAGGGGTGTGGCCTGCTTCCAGTACATCTATGGACATCCTGGGAAAAGAGACATTCTTCTGTGGATCGGGATTCTGTGGTGCTGCCTACAACTATCTGTGAGTGAACAATCCACCTCAGCCTGGAGATCTTGGATTCGTCATTCATTGGAGTCAACAGTTGGTGTACTGCCTGCCAGACTTGAGCTTCTCAGTCCATGCAGCTGCAAGAGTCAAGAAAAGCCTCCACCTTGACGTTTGATCCAAGAACTTTGGACTTGCCAGCTTCTATAAGTGTGTGAGCCATTTTCCTAAGATAAATTTCTCTCTCTCTCTATATATATATAAGCTTTACTGGTTTTGTTTCTCTAGAGAACCCAGTCTAACACAATCTGCATATCACAGGTTGTCAATAAGTCTTCCTCCAATCCTGATACCATGTTCTTCATATAGACCAGTTTCTCAGATTACTTGCTTAGCATACAGATTGAACAGTATGGTGAAAGGATACAACTCTGACACACACCTTTGCTGATTTTAAATCATTCAGTATCCTCTTGCTCAGTTCAAAGGAGTACATCTTGGTCTATGTACAGGTTCCTCATGAGAACAATTAAGTGGTCTGGTATTCCCATTCTTCACAATGTTATTCATCATTTGTTAGGATCCACACAGTCTAATGCCTTTACATAGCCAATAAAACACAGGTTGATAAATTTATGGTACACTTTGTTTTCAGCTAAGAGCCACTAACATCAGCAATGATATCCCTTGTTCCATGTCCTCTTCTGGAAACTCCCTGTCAATATACTGCTGTGTGACCATATTTGAATTATCTTGAGCAAAATTTCACTTGCTTGTGATATTACTGTGATATTATTGTTTGATAGTTTCCTCATTCCATCGGATTACTTTTCTTTGGAATAGGCACAAATAATGGATCTCTTCCTGTTGGTTGTCCGGGCAGCTGTCTTCCAAATTTCTTGGCATAAACAAGTGAGTGGCTCCAGTGCTGCCTCTGTTTGTTGAAACATCTTAATAGGTATTCTGTCAATTCCTGGAGACCTGTCTTTCACCAATTCCTTCAGTGCAGCTTGAACTTCTTCCTTTAATACCATTGGTTCTTGATCATATGACATCTCTTGAAATGGCTGAATGTCGAGCAATTCTTTTTGGTACAGTGACTCTGTGTACCCTCTCCATCTTCTTTTGATGTTTCCTTCATTGTTCAATATTTTATCCATAGAATCTTTCAACATTGCAATTCAAGGCTTTAATTTTTTCTTCAGTTCTTTCAGCTTGAGAAATGTGGAGTGTGTTCTTCCGTTTTGGTGTTCTAATTGCAGTGTTTGCACATTCCATTATAATACTTTACTTCGTTTTCTCTAGCCACCTTTTGAAATCTTCTGTTCAGCCCTTTTATTTCATCATTTCTTCCATTTGCTTTAGGTAGTCTCTGCTCAAGAGCAAGTTTCAGGGTCTCTTCTGATATCCATTTTGGTCTTTTGTTCCTTTTCTGTCTTTTAATGACCTTTTGCTTTCTGCATGGATAATGTTCTTGATGTCATCTTACAACTCATTTGGTCTTTGGTTACTGGTATTCAGTGCTTCAAATCTATTCTTCAGATGGTCTCTAAATTCAGGTGGGATATAATTAAGGTCGTGGACTTGTCTTTATTTTCCTTAGCTTCAACTGGGGAGTTGAATTTAGCTACAATGGGATAATTGTCAAAAAGAATGTGTGGATCTATAGGCACTGTAAGGAGCCCTGGCAGTGTCGTGGTTAAGTGCTTGGCTGATAACCAAAAAGTCAGTGACTGGAACCAGCTAGCTGCTCCCCAGGAGCAAGATGCGGCATTCTGCTTCTATAAAGGTTGTTGTTGTTGTTGTTATGTGCCGTCGAGTCGGCCCCAACTCATAGCGACCCCCCTTGGGTTTCCAAGGCAGTATCACTACGGAAGTAGGATTGCCCAACCTTCCTTCCGAGGAGTGGCTGGTGGGTTTGAACCACCAGCCTTCTGGTTAGCAGTCAAGTGCCTTAGCCACTATGCTACCAGAGCTCCCTCTATAAAGGTTACAGCCTTAGAAATCCTATTGGGCAATTCTACTCTGTACTACAGGATCACTATAAGTTGGAATCAACTCAATGGCAATGGGTTTTATAAGTATTGTATTTCATTCAAATATTCACATCTGTCTTTGTTATCTAGTGTTGCTTTAACAGAAATACCACAAGTGGGTGGCTTCAACACGCAGAAATTTATTTTCTCATAGTAGGAGTCTGAATTCAGGGTGCCAGCTCTAAGAGAAGGCTTTTTCTCTTTGTTGGCTCTAGAGGAAGGTCCATGTCTTTTTGAGCTTCTGCTCCTGGGCAATTTTCATGTGTTTTGGCATCTCTGTTTCCCCATCTCTGTTTTTCTTATGCTTGTTTAATCTCCTATATGTCAAAATAGACTGACTCAAGACATACCCTTCACTAATTCTGCACCATAAACGTAGCAAAGATAACCCATTCCTAAATGGGATTACAACCACAGGCACAGAGGTTAGCATTTACAACACTTACTTTTGGAGGAGAGAATTCAATCCACAATAGCAACCTTTCAAATATTAACAACTCTGATCAGTCACCTCTCAGTGTTTAACTGGCAGCTTTTTTTCTCTTTTAACATCCATAAACTAATAGTACATTTTACAATCTACGTTATCTTAGATTTGATCAGTGTGATTACCCAATAAGCAAGGGAAGCACATGCTTACTTGTGCTTCTTATCAATCTGTAGTGAACAGTTTCACGTTTCTCACATGTGAAATTGTTCACTACAGATTAGTAAATAAACACAAACTCCTGTTTACCTTGCTTAATGGGTAATCTGCCCCTGGATTTAATGAAATATGATGTAACTATAAACTAAATATAAGGAACTCTGGTGCTACAGGAGAGCTCTGGTAGCATAGTGCCTAAAGCACTTGACTGCTAACCAGAAGGCTGGCGGTTCAAACCCAATAGCCACTCCTTGGAAGGAAGATGGGGCAATCTACTTCCGTAGTGATGTTGTTGTTGTTGTTATGTGCCGTCAAGTCAGCCCTGACTCATAGCGACCCCTCCTTGGGTTTCCGAGGCAGTATCACTACGGAAGTAGGATTGCCCAACCTTCCTTCCGAGGAATACTGCCTTGGAAACCCAAGGCGGGGTCGCTATAAGTCGGGTCCGACTTGACGGCACTTAACAACAACAACTGGTGCCACAGTGCCTACTGCATTTGACCACTAACCAGGAGGTTGGCGGTTCAAACCCACCGGCCACTCTGTGGAAGGAAGACGGGACAATCTATTTCTGTAAATATTTACAGCGTGGCAAACGCAGTAGGGGGTCGCTGAGTCGCAACCGACTGGATGGCAGTGAGGTTGTTTTGTGTGTGTGTGTGTGTGTGTGTGTGCGCGCGCGCATGGTTATAAACTAAATATAGCAGGGCTATCATATGAGTCGGGGCCGACTCGACGGCACATAACAACAACAACAACAATCACATCAGGACTGCAGTTTAGAAAGCCCTAGGCTGGAAAATTCTTAAATTGTTTCAAGAGTCCTCTGTTAAAGTGAAAAACTGTGGGTGTTGGGGCACACACAGAAAACTGTTTACCAGGAACCTGTTTGTTAGGTCTGGTTGACATGGCAATCATAGGGTATTGTCATGTAAGGTGGTGATTGGGACTAGGATTCTAATGTTGAGACTTCTCACATAGAAAGGAGATAAAAGCCCAAGTGTGAGGTAGGACCCTTCTGACTTGATAGATCTCCCAGGCATGCCCTGGGCTGGGACTCCCAAACCAAGCTAACGGCTGGCTGCAGAAGCCCAAGAGGGAATAAAAAGGTGCTTGGAGTCCTATAGGGTCGCTTTGAGTCCGAATCGACTCAACGGCAACGGGTTTTTACAGAGTCCTGTCTGGTTGATCATCAAGTGTATATATATTTTTTAATCCAACTTGGGTAAAATGTTGCCACCTACGCAAACCCTGCATAGCCACTAACCCAGAGGGATTTGGGCTCCTACTATCAGAGTATACGTATATTCGCATACAAAAAAGTTAGGATATAGGGTAAATCAATAAAACATTACTTTTCAGGGTGGGGTCAATGGAGATTTTAACTTTCTACTTGAGATATTTCTGTATCCTTGAGATTTTTTTTTTAAGTATCACTTTTATAATGAGAAAAAAAGGTAAAAACATTCAAATGAAAAAATACTGGATAATGTTTAAAATGAAGTGGGGAGGCGACTGCTGATGTTTTTTCTCTCATGCCTTCTCCCCACCCTTCATGAAATTTTTAATGCGCATGAATTACCTTTCCAGTATAAATATTTTTAAGAAACGAAACTCTGAAAGCCCAGTTTTATTTCTTCAAATAAAAGAACTGTACAAATTCTTTAGCACTGCATGAGAAACATACTGCTTGTTTCTAAATTAAATTTATATACGATTTGGACAATTTATTCATTAAGCAAACACTTTGGTAAGAATAAATTGAGTGCCTACCGTATAGCAGGTACAATTCTAGTGGCTTTCACATTTGTTACTGCGTGTAATTAAAAAATACTTTATCAAAGGACGGTTTCAAGAAACCAGTAACTTTGCAAAAACGCATTCCCTGGAAGGTGGAAGCCCCACGGCCTAGCGTCTCCCTTATCACGTAACACCGTGACCGGAGGAAGCCATCTTAAGCACCGCCTCATAGAGGAAACTACACCTCCCAGGATCTTTGCGCTTTGCGTCGTGTTGGCACTTTTACTGGCTAGGTCTTAGAGCCGAGCCTGTAGCCGGGCGCCATCTTTGACGCTGGCAATATTGGATTTCTGCTGGTGTTGCTGCTGCGAGGACGACGGGTGGCAGCGGCTAAGAAAGAAGAAAGACGTGGCAGCAAGCGGGAATCGGGGATAGTGTCGTCGGTTCGGTAAAGTTTTGTTCTCTGGTAACTAGACCCGTTTTTTAATTCCCGGGTGGCTTGGGGCCGGGGAGGTGGGGAGAGGGCGAGGGGAGTGGCAGCGGCCTCCCCTCGCCCGTGGGTCGCTGCCTAGCCCTGGAAGTCAGAGTGGGTCTTTCGGCCCTAATGTAACGACCCCCTCTCCCCACCTCCCGGCTACTGCCCTCGCCGGGGCGGGCTGAGAGCCCCGGGCTCCCGCTCACTTTTCTGATCTACCCCGCCCCCACCCCACTCCACCCCGCTCCCACGGCGCCTGCTCTTTTCCCGACCAACCAACCTTCCTCCCCTCCCCCACATCCGGTTTTAGTGAAACTTGCAGGAGTTCGGAGCAGCCCCTGAAGGTAGCCTGTCCCCCTGACTCCCAAAACGACAACACTAGATTGCTTTCTTTGAGGCAATCGAAGTGTCTCTAGTTAGTGTACCCTCACTGCCTAAATCAAACTGAGTGCCAAGAGGTGAATTTACCTACTCTCATTCCTCTCCAGGATCCCACTACTTGGAGATTTTTCTCAAACTCCACATACAGAAAGCCACCGACCTTATTCTGGTATTCTACACCCCTTCCTTGCCTTAATTACACTCCCACCCCAACCCTCACCATCGGAGTCAAGAGCAACAGGGACACTTCCGTTCTCCATGTAGGACTGATGAAACCGTAATGAAGAACAACCCCCAAACTCCCATAATCGGTGCGGAATCCTATGAGGAAGGCTTATATTTTTTGCATCTTTCAGACCTTGGTTCAGGACCTTGAGAAGGAGGCTGTGGAACTAGTGATAGCGATGCTTTTTAGAGTAAATGTATGTGGTTATTGGGGGAAGGGGGAGGGATCAACCAAGAAGGGATGAAAGTGGTTCAAAACGCCTATTTCAGTTTTTGCTGCTCAGCTTGTGAGTTACTCATTCACAGCCTGTAAAGCTGCTCCAGTCAAATGTCTGAAAACTAAAATTGGATTAACTCTTGATATGAACCTTATTTTATAATTTTATCTTGAAGACGTTTTTCTCACCTATCCACATTTTTAAACTTGGCGTTGCTTTTAATTAGAGCTGAAAGGGCATTTGCTGTTAGTGACCAGTATGTGGAGTCTGATTTAACTTTCCAGAATTGATTTACTGGGTTGTATTGGCAAATCACAAACCTAAGTGATGAATGTTAAATGATACACTATGATTTTGTTTAAATGAAATTTCCTGAAAATATTTAATCTCAGACTTAAGGGGAAATCAAAGTTGCTATCATGAGGCTCATAAAATATGTATTTAAAGAGCTGAAGGCAGATAAGAGTTCTTGATGAAGCAGGAAGAACATAGACCTGGAATTTGGAAGACCTGGCTTCTAGCTGCTGCTGACCAACTCTATGACTCTGGGAAAGTGGGCCTCAGTTCTTTTTTCTATAACATGAGGACACTGGACTATTTGAATTCAGAACTCAGAAAGGTAGAAGGGATCTTAAAGCCCTCTAAGAAAGAGTTTGGGAATGTTCTCCATTGCTGTCACTTTTCCTCCAGAAATAACCTGGCTTGGAAGTCACTGGTCCAAAGGGAACTTGACTCCCCATAGAAATTGGAGAAAACGTAACGTAAGTAGACAGGAGCAGCTGTATTACTGTTTAAGTAGTAAGCCCACTACCAGGTTCTGGTACAAGTTTTGGAGACATAAAGAGAATGAGTGTATGTACCCTAAGTGTGCCAGTTTCTTCTCTCTCTCCTGGCAGAAGATGCAGTACTTTTAGTGGTGCTGGGATTCTGGGATGTGTTCCTATTAATTCTAATACTGATGAAGAAGATGTGGTAGAGGGAAAGATGGTGGCTGAAAGTGTGGATAAAGAGGCAAAATTACCTGCTAAAAAGAAAAGAAAGAAGGGTTTGCGAATTAAAGGAAAAAGGCGCCGAAAAAAAGTAATCCTTGCGAAAAAGTTTAGTAAGGATTTGGGATCTGGAAGGCCGGTTGTAGAGGCTCCTGCTTTGTTAGCTTCCACTGCCCCTGAGCAGGATGAAGAAAGTCTTTTTGAGAACAATATAGAAAAACAAATCTACCTACCTAGTACCAGAGCCAAGACCTCCATTGTGTGGCACTTCTTTCACGTTGACCCCCAGTATACCTGGCGAGCTATTTGTAACCTCTGTGAAAAAAGTGTCAGCAGGGGTAAACCCGGTAGCCATCTTGGTACATCTACTCTTCAGCGACATCTGCAGGCAAGGCATTCACCACACTGGACCAGAGCCAACAAGTTTGGAGTCACTAGTGGGGAGGAGGATTTTACCTTGGATGTACCTTTATCTCCTTCTTCTCCTGGAAGCAATGGAAGCTTCGAATACATCCCTACTGATCCTTTAGATGATAATAGAATGGGCAAGAAACGAGATAAATCATCTGATGCCCTGAGGGCAGAAAGAGGGAGATTTCTCATCAAAAGTAACATTGTCAAGCATGCCTTAATTCCTGGAACAAGAGCCAAGACATCTGCAGTTTGGAATTTTTTCTACACTGATCCTCAGCATATATCACGAGCTGTGTGTAATATATGTAAAAGAAGTGTGAGCCGTGGTAGGCCAGGGTCCCATTTAGGAACTTCAACACTTCAACGACACCTACAGGCCACGCATCCCATCCATTGGGCAGTTGCCAACAAAGATAATGGTGCTGTTGGAAATGGATTAGAAGAGGCTGAAACTGAGAGAAATGATCTCTTGAGTGAGCCTCTGCATGGAGAGAAGTCTACAGGCAGCCAAGATTTAACAGCTGAGGAGCTTAGTGACTCTGATTCAGTTGAACCTCCTGTGTTAGAAGTTGAAAATAGAAGATCTGAGAGTCCTAGTCCTGTTGCAGTGCAAGACAGTCTGATGAATGCAGAGGAGAGAGGAAGGACCTATTGTGAAAATTCAGTCTCAAGTCAAATTAGTCAAGCAATTATTCAAATGATTGTAGAGGACATGCATCCTTACAACTACTTCTCCACCCCAGCATTTCAGAGATTCATGCAAATTGTAGCCCCTGACTATAGGTTGCCATCAGAGACTTACTTTTTCACGAAGGCCATACCACAGTTATATGATTGGGTCAGAGAGAAAATTTTCTTAACTTTGGAGAATGTACAAAGCCAGAAGATCCATCTGACTGTTGATATATGGACTCATGACCCATCTACTGACTATTTCATTGTGACGGTACACTGGGTCTCTTTGGAAACTGTATCTTCTAATAATGGCAGGATCCCAAATTTTAGAAAATGGGCAGTGCTTTGTGTGACAGGTTTGGCCAAAGACTGTTTGATAACCAACGTTTTACAGGAATTAAATGACCAGATCGGTCTGTGGCTTTCTCCAAATTTTCTTATCCCTAGCTTCATTGTTTCTGACAACTCCTCTAGTGTGGTACATGCAATCAAAGATGGCGGTTTTACCCATGTGCCGTGCTTTCTGCATGGTTTAAATATAGTCATTCAGGACTTTTTCTGTGAGCACAAAAGCATTGAAAACATGTTAGTGGCGGCTAGAAAAACCTGTCATCATTTTAGTCATTCAGTCAAGGCTCGTCAGATACTGCAAGAGTTCCAAAACGATCACCAGCTTCCTTGGAAAAATTTGAAGCAGGATGAAACTGGCCATTGGGTTTCTACCTTTTATATGTTAAGATGGCTCTTAGAGCATTGCTACTCAGTTCACCATAGTCTTGGCAGAGCCAGTGGTGTTGTGCTCACCTCCCTTCAGTGGACTCTAATGACTCATGTTTGTGATATTCTTAAGCCATTTGAGGAGGCCACCCAAAAAGTGAGTGTGAAAACCACAGGATTGAATCAAGTGCTACCCATAATACATCATCTACTCCTTTCCCTGCAGAAACTCAGAGATGATTTTCAAGTCAGAGGTATTACTCAAGCCCTCAATCTGGTGGACAGTTTGTCTCTGAAACTTGAAACTGACAGCCTACTAAGTGCCATGCTCAAATCCAAGCCCTGTATCTTGGCTACTTTGTTAGATCCTTCCTTTAAAAACAGCTTGGAAAAATTTTTTCCTCAAGGTGCTGATTTAGAAACTTACAAACAGATACTTGCAGAAGAGGTTTGTAATTATATGGAATCTTCACCAGAGGTCTGTCATATTGCAACTTCAGAAGCTTCTGGTCCCTCAGCTACAGGAAGAGCTGATTCATTTACCTCATCTATAAAAGAAGGCACCTCCAGTTCAGGCCCCAGTGATAGCTCAGCTGCAGATAATGTTGCCATTGGAAGCAAAAGCTTCATGTTTCCATCTGCTATAGCAGTGGTGGATGAATACTTCAAAGAGAAGTATTCCGAAATCTCAGGAGGTGATGACCCTTTGATTTACTGGCAGAGGAAGGTGAGCATATGGCCAGCTTTGACCCAAGTTGCCATTCAGTATCTAAGCTGCCCCATGTGTAGTTGGCAATCTGAATGTATCTTTACTGCAAATAGCCACTTTCATCCAAAGCAGATCATGAGCCTGGATTTTGACAACATAGAGCAGCTGATGTTCTTGAAAATGAACTTAAAAAATGTTAACTATGATTATTCTACATTGGTTTTGAGTTGGAATCCTGAGAATGAAGTTGTTCAAAGCAACGAAAAAGAAATACCTTAATTTCTTTTTTCTTTTCTCCTTTTAAAGTGAGCAATTTTTTTGCTATGTTACTGTATCCTAATTGCTACAGTTACTATATATAGTCATAGTAATTACTTAATCTATAAGAACAAATCTGGGGAAACCTGAAAATGTCTTAAAAAAAAAAGGGCTGAAAATTCCTCAAAGGCAATATAATTTTGCTAAAAGGAAGATTACAGGTTTCATAGTAGTGATTCAGTGTAGCTAGCAATTGAAATTTTGTATCAAGAGAGAAAAGATATATTTTTTAAATGGAAAAAAAACAGTGCCACATTGAAAGTCCTTAGGCTATTCTGGCTGGTAAATTAAGTAGTAATTGGTTTTAAGTAAAAATTTTCCCCAGTATGGGGAGTGTGGTTGCTCAAACCAATGAAATAAGAGTAAGGCACACTAAGCTGCTGATTGAAAGGTCCTTGGTTCAAATCCACCAGCCGCTCTGTGGGAGAAAGATATGGCAATCTGCTTCCATAAATATCAGCCTAGGAAACCCTATGGGGCAGTTCTGCTTTGTCCTGTAGCGTCGCTGTCTGAATTGACTCGACAGCAGTGGGTTTGGTTTTGTTTTAAACACTAATGTTTACTTACAACTCATGAAATTGTTTTGTATTTGGAAATTCTTAAATGCCTCCTCATACTGGTCAGCTTTATAATTTCAATTTAGTGTGATAGAGTTGCTCCTTACATTTAGGATTATATCTTTATAAAATTGGAAAACTTTAGAAAACAGTTAAAAATTACTCATATTCTTTGAATTGCTTTTTTCTTAACCTTTATGGGATAGTATAAGAACAATAAAGGTACATAATCTATGGGTAAATGACATATAAGAAGAAGGTTATAAAAGATGGAAAACATGGAATGGGGATTGGAATAAAAGCTCCATGAATGTACTTCTGAAAAACCCAGCATGCATTTCCCAAAGAATATTTCTTTAATTTTAGGTTATCTTAATTTTTTTTTTTTTTAATATACTGAATGACCCATAATTCTATATTCTTAACTATCTGTGTAATTCTTTTGACCACTGTTTTCTTAACTAAAACTAAGCACCAATCATGTGTTAGGAATCATTGCCTGGCTGTTAAATGAGGAAATTGATCTCAATGATCTTTAAGGTCCCTTTCCACTCTCCATATGTTTCGGTAGTGAGTGGGAAGCCAGAAAATGATGACTTTTAGTAAAAGTCTATTAAAAGTTTCAGACTGAATAACTAATGTAAGATCCCAATTTTTCCTTTTTTTCATTTTAGATTTGGGGATATTCCCTGCCCAAAAAATTCCTGGAAAATTGACTAGTATTAAGTGTGAGTAAAAGGTGTCCACTTTTTTTTAAGTTTTGATTTTAGTTTTGTCTTAGATAGTATTTGGCAAGATTTAGCCTAGAAATTATGTAGTATTTATTACATGAGAATCAAAATTGCTTTGTTACTGGGCTGGTTTCAAAATTTAGAACTCATTTCAGTGTATCAAAATAGCTTTTTTTGTTTTTGTTTTTGAAATTCTAAAATGGTAACTGTACCATTGTGAAATGAAATTTCAGCTCCAAAAGTTTACCCTTTACTTACTGGAGTAAATGGATGATTACAACATCTTTAGTCATAGCCATTAGTAATTAAGTATTTGGAACTAGGCTGCCTAAGCAAGCCTTAGTTGGGCCATTGTTGAATGGCATGTCACTGACATTGGTGTTCATGTAAAAGAAGAAAAAATACTCCCTTAGATACAAATCTTCTGTGTTTGACAGTGCCAGATCAGGATGGCTATAATGCTGCTTTGCCTTCTACAACTTGCTGCACCGCTCTACAGTTACTCTATAACTATACGTTTCTATCTTTTTTGGTTAAACACTCCCTGAGGAGGAGGATGATATACATACAACCATGTTATACACATTCATATATGTGTAAGGATTTCCCCTCATCTTTTCTGGGCTGGACAAAATTTAGTGTAACATTAGTTTCATGATACTTTTGATGTAAGTTCACTATTTTTATAATGAACCCAAATCTAAAGGCTTTTATAGTGTCTTTTGAAAGCTTACCCAGATGTTTTATTTCTACACATTTGTGTATATGTGTGTGTGTGTATAAGCCAGTTAGTATCTATATATATGTATATTATATACATAAAACATTTTATATTTTTACATACAAGTATGCTTTTATTATACAGATAATAAAGATCGGGGAAGGTTTCTGTTTTTTTCTTAATAGGTGAAGAAATCTTGAAGACCAGAAATTGGATCTTATTGAATTTTTTTTTTTTTTTTAAATTTTTTCTTTTACTCTTTTCTTTTTAAATTATATTGTTCGGCTATGGAAGATGGATTTTTTTTTTTTTTTTTAATAACCCTTTGAATCTCAAGTTCATTTTTAAATGAACTTGCTTTTTGTTTTTGAGGAGATAACTAACCCTAGCTGTCTCCAGTCTGACAAAGGTTATTCGAATGGACTTAATCTCCCAGTAGTTTGGAGATGTTTTAGAAGCACATCCTGTGTTTGAATTGTGGCTGAGAGGTTTCCTTGGCAATGTGAGGAGGAAAATTCTTTCTGCCTCATTATTATTAATTCATGGATTGAGTGTTGGTTCGACCTACAGGAGTAATAGATTGGAACTCAGTGAAGACCCAGACGTTCCTTTTGAGATCAGCCAGCTAATGTAAGTATGGAAATTTTTTTTTTCTTTCCCCCTCATTAAAGAGAGAACATTTTTATAATTTAAGACATAATTTTCCTGGATTAGAAATTAAAAAGCCATTGTTAAGGTAGTTTTACAAGCTTTTACTTTTTGGGCAGAAACATGTTTTGAGTTTTGTGTATGTCATAATGCATGCACATTGTTTCAAAAAAAAGAAAAAGTAACGTGGGGTAGCCATGGTGAAAATTCCCCAGTAATTCCATCTCCCCAGAGAAAAAACATTGTGAATAGTTTTATCAGGACATAGTTCTATATTCATGCACATAACTCTGCTTCATCTTTTTCTAATCACTACATGGTGTGTACTATTACATGGATGTGCTATATAATTTGACTAAAATGTCACTGAGGGACATTTTAGTTTTTGCCATTAAAACTAAGAATAGCTCTGTACTCAGTAATAGCCCTGTACTCAATAAAAACCCTGTACACACATCTATGTAAAATTATTTCTTTAGAACCAGTTCTTAATCTGAGTTTGTAGAATTAGCATACATTACTTTCTAAAATGTTGTGGCAATTTACGTATACAACTGACAAGGTTGTTTTGTTTTTTAGTTTGTAAAACCTCTTATATCCCTTTTAATAAAAACACTGCTACTTAGTCATGTTCTTAATAAGTCTTCTGCTGTATAGATATCTTTCATCTTATATAATTTTTTATTATTGAAGTTTGGTATCATTTCACTGGATGGTAACTGTGGTGAAAGGCTTTTTTCAGTCTAAACTTAATATGTAAAAAAAATACTTTGCATTTTCTTCTAGTACTTAGATGATTTTTTTTATATTTAAAATTTTATTTAGGTATTGTGGTTAGATGGCATCACCACTCTTCCTTCCACAAGCATGGTAGACGACAAATATGACTTGCCTATTGGCTGAGCCCAGTTACAAATTCAAAATTGTTAATACGGTTATTGGGTGCTGTAGGGTCAATTTTGACTCATGGTCTAGGGTGTAATACTTATAGGAGCAGATCGCTGGGTCTTTTTCCCACAAAGCTACTAGGTGCATGGGTTTAAATTGCCAGCCTTTTGGTTTGCAGCCGGGTGCTTTAACATTGTGCCACCAGGGTTCCTTTTCTTAGTATGCTGTTGTTAGATGTCATTGATTTTCAACTTAAAGCAATCCCGTGTAACAGAGTAGAACTGTGCTCCATAGTGTTTTCTAGCCTGTAGTCTTTATGGAAGCAGATTGCTTAATGACTGGGCAAATTATTTTTGTTAATTTTAAATGCTGCCTTTTTCATAAATCACATTTATTCATGGACTCAAGTTATACTGATCTGTGTACTCATTTGTTTTCCAGTATTTAAATGTTATATTTCATACCTATTATACCTCCTGTTCCTTTTAAAATTTTCCTTTTCTCAAGCAGTTATTCTTCTAGATGATATTATAGTCTGTCAAGTTTCAGTAATAAACTGAAATTGAGATTTGACTTGAATTGCATTCGTGGTATGGATTATTTTGAGGAGAAATAACATCTTTAAGCCTTCTACTCCATTTATTTCTCCATTTATCCAGGTCTTTTGTGCTATAGTTGTTTCATAGTTTTTGTTTTTCCGTTTGACGTGGGTCTTGCATACTTCTTTTTTCTTGCATACTTGTCTTTTTAGTTTTATTTATTTTTATTGTGATTTAGGTGAAAATTTACAGAGCAAATTCACTTTCCATACAGCAGTTTACATAAACTTTGCCTCATGACATTGACCACAATTTACCCCAATGCAACAGCTCCCCTCCTATTTCCTCCCGACAGTTACCTCTTCCCTGTGTCCATCCCTCCATGCACTCCTGCCCCCTGAGTTGTCTCCCTGTGCGTAAACAGCCCTTCTTTCTCCCATGATTGTTCTTTCCAAGGAGTGTATCTACCTTAGGTAAATGTTCAACTCCTATGTCTGTCTTTTGTTTGGCTGGAAGCCACAGGTGTGGGTTCAATTCCAGACCTGAGGGGTAGCTGGGGACCATAGTCTCAGTGGTTCCACCAGGCTCTATCAGACCAGCAAACCGGATCCCCCCCCCCCCTTTTTTTTCTCCAAATGATTTTGAGTTTTGTTCCACATTGTTCTCCCTCTCTATCCAAGATCTCCTACATAGATTCCCTTCCGAATGGTTGACATTGGTAGCCAGGCACCATCTAGTTCTTCTGGTCTCATAGTTGTATGGGCTGCAGATCGCATGGTGTACCAGTTGCTAGGAGTAATTGTTTCCATTAATTTTTGGTTTTCTTCATTCTTCTTTGCTCTGGACAAGGAGAGACCGATCATTGCATCTAGATGGCTGCTTGCAAGCTTTTAAGATCCCAGTTGCTACTCTCCAAAGTAGGAGGTGGAATAATGTCTTGCATACTTCTTAACATTTCTTCCTGTATATATTATTTGGAAGGAAGATTGGGCAATCTACTTCTGTAGTGATAAAGCCTTGGAAACCCAAGGAGAGGTTGCAATGAGTTGATCCAGCTCCACGGCAGTGAGTTTGGTTTTTTTTTTTTAATATATTATTAGTTTTATTATGAATGAGACTCTTTATTATTATTTGAATGATTGTTGCTGGAACATAGGAAATTTACTGATTTTGTCTATCTTATGTCTCAAACAAACTCGCTGCCATAGAGTCATATCTGCCTCATATCTGCCTTGGGTTTCCGAGGCAGTATCACTACAGAAGTAGATTGCCCAGCCTTCCTTCTGAGAAGTGGCTGGTGGGTTTGAACTGCCAACCTTCTGGTTAGTGGTCAAATGTCTTAGGTACTATGCCATCAGAACTCCATCTTGTGTCTAGCCACTTAAATTATTTTCAGTATTTTTTTTCCCATTTTATATATATATGTATATATGTGTATGTATGTATATATAAAAATGTATATATGTATGTATAATATAAATGTTTGTATGTATGTATGTATGTGAGAGCTCTGGTAGTGTAGTGCCTAAAGGCACTTGACTGCTAACCAGAAGGCTGGCGGTTCAAACTCACCAGGCACTCCTCAGAAGGAAGATGGGGCAATTTACTTCCGTAATGATACTGCCTTGGAAACCCAAGGAGGGGTCGCTATGAGTCGGGTCCAACTTGACAGCATATAGCAACAACAACATGTATGTATGTATATATTTTTTTCCCTTCTTACTGCATTTACTAAAAACCTCTGGGATACTGTTGATAGTGAAGACAGTGACCATTCCTTTTTTTGTTTGCCTTTAAGTTCATTTCTAGAGTTTTACTATGTTGCATGTGCTAATGGCTCCTCAGCATTAAGTGCTCTTACATTAAGGAAATTCCTTCTAATTTATTACGTTTTTGTTGTTGTTGTTGTTATGTGCCATCAAGTCAGACCGATTCATAGTGACCCCTCCTTGGGTTTCCAAGGCAGTATTACTACGGAAGTAGATTGCCCAGTCTTCCTTCCGAGGAGTGGCTGGTGGGTTTGAACCGCCAGCCTTCTAGTTAGCAGTCAAGTGCCTTAGGCGCTACGCTACCAGAGCTCCTAATTGACTAAGAGGTTTTTTTTTTTTTTTTTTAAAAAAAAAAAAGAGTACATGTTACATGTTAGTTTGTTGGGGTTTTTCCCCCTCCTCTATAATTTTCGCTTTTAAAACACAATACTTTAAACCTTTTTTTCTTGTATATCATTTTTACCTTTTTGGAATTGTAAAATGGCTACAAGTTCTCTCCTTACTCACTTTAATCTTCTAATGTAATGAATTATGTAATAAATTTTCTAATCTACTAAACATTTTTAGCCCTTTTTTGATTATGTGATGTTACTCTTTTAATATACTGCTGGTTTGATTTGCTAATGTTTTATGTAGGATTTTTCATCTGTACCATAAATCACATGTCCATAGCAATTTTAAAGCTTTTTAAAAAGCGGTGAAATAGAGCCTGTGATGTGGTTTGTTTTTTTCTTTTTTTATTTAAGTTCTTTTTTCTAAACCTTTTTTCTCAAACCTATTTCCTTGAGTAATTATTTTCAAAACTATAATGAGTATGTAAATGATATACTTTTTGAGACTGCTCATGTCTGAAAATTTCTTTGTCCTGAGCTGTCCTTTAATTGTAGTTTGAAAGGCTAAATTTAAGGTCATAATCTGTCCTTGTGGTTGTATAACATTGTTGTCTTTTGATATAGTCAGATGAGAAGTCTAATGGCCAAGTCTGACTCTCTCCATTTAGTCAATCTGCATTTTCCTGGAAGTTTGTACCATTATGTCTTTACTTTTAGAATTCAAAAAATGCCACCATTATCCATGCACAATAGAAAATTCTTTAAGGGAAATTTCTGCATAGCATTTGATGAGCCCTTTTAATCTGACGGCTTAAGTATAGTATTAGAAAATTTTCTAGTATTGCTTCTTTTGTTATTATTTCTATTAATACCATTCATTCCTTATAGAATTTCATTATATAGAAATTGAGGGTCCTGGATCTGTTTCCATGTCATGTATCTTTTCTCTCATACTTATGTCTCTCTATTCTGGGAGGTGTCCTGCCAGTGATATAATTCATTCATTTGTTTTTCATCATTTTTATTTTCCTGTTGATTCTGTCTACTGAAATCTCCCTTTTGGGTGAGGAGGTGGAAAGTTGAGTCTTTTTATTTCAAGCGTCTTATTATTGACACTTTTTTCATAGTGGTATGTTCATTTACATCAATGTTATGTTCTTCTGAGAGTATTATTAAAATTTTTTAAGAATTTCTCCTTATCAAATATTAAGTTAGGATGGGAGAGGGTCACAGGGTTTTTTGTTTCTTTCTCCTCTTCTGTTTTCACATAGCTATTTTCATTGAAAGTAATCAGGTTTTGTTTGACAACCTGGGTAGTTTTTTTTTCCCCCTTTTTAAAATTTGAGACATGGCAGAATTTATTGGGTTTCTGTTTGACGTAGTAGTGATTTCTGAAAATGTTTAAATTTTTAATTTCTATGAAGATTTCTTTTTGTCATATTCTTGAATTAATTGTTTTTCCCCCTAGTGAAAGTTACAAAAGCTCAACATGTAAAACATTTATAAAGGAACTGTTCTGTGGAAGTATAGTTAGAAAGGGGATACCCATCTACTCAGGATTCAGTCTCCCCACACACTTGCCTATCTCCAAAGGTGCTTCATAGGACCTAATTTGAAAATTGCCATAACGCAGTTCATGCTATTTTGTTGCCATTTCATAGCTGCCATTTGTTGTTTGATTAGTATGTTAGTAGTCTTCCTGAAAACCAGCAGCAATTTCAAAGATGTTCATGGGGATGCTGATTTCAGATGTGAAATAAATTTCTAATCTCTCTTTTGCTCTTTTTTTTTTTTTAATTTATTGTAAAACGTTTTCATTCTCATCAGATTTTTAAGTTTACTTTTCACATATGTGTTGTACTTATTTGAATATCCCTTAGAGACTTGGTCTTGTTTGAGGCAGTTTTTAAAATTACTTTTTGGTATATATTAGAACGTAGAATACATTCCTTAGCTTTAGATGAGGGGATGCCTGCTGGTGCATCAATGAGGTACTTACAAGGTTCAATCCTTGTCCCATTCTGCAGCAGTTCATTAATGGTTCAACAGACAGACAAACCCACTGCCATCGAGTCAATTTCTACTTACAGTGACCCTATAGGACAGAGTAGAATTGCTTCTTCATAAGTTGTAAATCTTTATAGAAGCAGACTGCCTTATATTTCTCTGGTGGGATGACTAGTGGATTCAAAATGCCAACCTTTTGGTTTGCAGCCAAGCACTTCAAACCACTGTGCCACCAGGGCTCCTTCTAGCCATCTGGGGCATACTTAATTTTTGTTATGTTTGTGTTGTATTATATTAGAGAATGTTACGTTATGATGAGCATATAAATAAAATAACCACAATCACCTAAAAGTCTATCACCACAGCTATAAATACTGCTGACATTTTGGTGTATATTTTTCCAGACTTTATTTTATACGTATAATTATGTGAATGTAAATGAATGAGATCATATTAATTTTGTAACTTTCGAAACACACCCATATTTCCAGAGTACAAATATAATTATTTTTAACAGCTAGATATTGTCACATTATATGGTTATACCACAGTTTTTAAGAACAGTCCTCAATTTTTTTACTTTTGTTTTTATCTATTTATAATTGTAGTTTGGGTGAAAGTTTACAGAGCATGTTAATTGTCCGTTCAACAATTTATACATATTTTGTGATATTGGTTATAGTCCCCTAAATGCAGTACCCAATTTTTGATTCTTTTTTATTCTTAGAAACAAGATAGTGGTGAACTTCCTTGTGCATTATTATCTTGCACGTTTGTCCAATATTTACCTCAGTGTAAATTCTAGAAATAGAATTGTTAGGTCAGGGAATATAGCAAATTTAAAGGTTTTGAGACATGTTGAGTGGCAGATACTTATTCCTAACCTAGGTTGTTGACTTTAAGGCTAGGTTTCATCTTGGCACACTCTTCTTTTATTATTTATTTATTTATTTACAGTATTTCCTCTACCCTCCCATTCCTGCTAAACAACAAACTTTCCTTCCATATATAAATCTTTCCTTGACTTTTTACAATAATGAACTAATACTATATTTGTCCTTCTGTGATTGACTTACTTCACTCAGTATAATGTCCTCCAAGTTCATCCATGTTATGCGGTTTTTGTAGATTCTACATTATTATTATTATTATTTTTTAATCATTTTAATCTTCTTCTTTTTTTAATTGAGGTTTGGGTGAAAGTTGACAGAGCAAATTCATGTTTCATACAGCAGTTCACATATACTTTGTCTCATGGCATTGACTGCAATTTTCCACAATGCAGTAGTGTTCTTCCCACTTCCTCCCCATAGATACCTCTTCTCTGTGTTCTTCCCTCCCATGCACTCCTACCCCTTTACTGTTTCCCTGTGCATACACAGCCCTTCTATTCTACAATGATAGATCTCTCCAAGGAGTATATTTACTTAATCCAAATGTTCACCTCCTATGTTTGACTTTTGTTTGGCTGGAAGCCACAGGAATGGGTTCAATTCCAGATCTGAAGGGCATCTAGGAGCCATAGTCTTGGGGTTCCACCAGGCTCTATCAGACACGCAAACCTGGTCCCATTTTTTTTCCCCAAATGATTTTGAGTTTTGTTCCACATTGTTCTGCCTCTCTATCCAGGATTTCCTACATAGATCCCCGCCTCAGTGCCTCTCTGAATGGTTGACAGTGGTAGCCTAGATGGGGAACATCTAGTTCTTCTAGTCTCATAGTTGTATAGGCTGCGGATTGCATGGTTTACCAGTCGCTGGGACAAATTGTTTCCACGAATCTTTAGTTTTCTTCATTCTTCTTTGCTCTGGACTAGGAGGGACCCATCATTGCACCTAGATGGCTGCTTGCAAGCTTTTAAAATCCCAGTCACTACTCACCAAAGTAGGAGGTAGAATAATGTTTTGTGTAATGTATTATACCAATTGAGCTTGCTGTCCCCTGTGACTATGGTCCTGAGCCCACAGGTTCAACTACTCGCTCCCTCTGGGTAGCTGGCTGTGACCAAGAAGTAACTACAACCTTGTCCCTTGTCAGCTCTACTAAACACCTGGGAATTCTTACAGATCATACAAACGCACGCTTGTAGAACCATTGTCTACCAACCCTATACGTGGTCTTGTGTATACTCCCCGGTGCATAGACGTATGTAATATTTCAGCCTGTCCACCCATCTGTCTACCCGTATACTCATGTTTGCTTTCACTGACAACAAACACACTACTATATGTACAAAAGAGTTCATCTTTGTTGTCTGTACTTCCTGTGTATCTCTCTCTGTCTTCCTCTTCCTCAGTGCCACCATGCTGATCATGCACATTTGGTCCATTGCCCTTCTCTTCACCCAAATCAATACTTAACTCTACAGTGTCTAACAGTAGTTCCCTACCTTTCTAACAGTGTTCCCTACCTTTCCTCCCACCCCTGGTAACCAACAAAGAAAATTTCCTTCCGTAATAAACTTTTCCTTGCCCTTTCCAGTAATGGACTAATACAATATTTGTCCTTCTGTGATTGACTTATTTCACTCAGCATAATGTCCTCCAAGTTCATCCATGTTGTGTGGTGTTTTGCAGATTCTGTGTTATTCTTTAGGGTTGCATAGTATTCTATTGTGTTATGTACCATAGTTTGGTTATCCATTCCTTAATTGATGGACACCTAGGTTGTTTCCATCTTTTGGCTGTTGTAAATAGTGCTGCTATGAACATGGATGTGCATACGTCTCTTTGTGTCATGGCTCTCACTTCTTTAGGGTATATACCTAGTAATGGAATGGCTGGGTCAAATGGTATTTCTAATTTCAACTTTTGAAGGAATCGCCATACTACTTTCCACAGTGGTTGTACCATTTTACAGTCCCACCAGCAGTGTATGAGAATCCCAGTCTCTCCACATCCTTGCCAGCATTTGTTATTTTCTGTCTTGTTGAGCATTTCTTCATATGTTTGTTGGCTACCTGAATATTCTCCTTGGTGAAGTGTCTATTCATGTCTCTGCCCATTTTTTAATTGGATTATTTGTCTTTTTGTTATTGCGGTATTGGAGTTTTCTATAAATTCTAGAGAAAAATTCCTTGTCAGGTATGTGGTTGCTGAACATTCCCAAATATTTTTTCCCAGTCTGTAGGTTTTCTTTTTAGTCTTTTGGAGAAGTCTTTTAAGTATGTAAAAATTTAATCTTTAGAAGGTTCCATTCATCCAGTTTCTCTTCTGCTGTTTGTGCATTTTGGGTTATGCTTGGCAGTCTATTTATGCCATAAATTAGAGCCCCTAAATTTGCCCCTAATTTTTCCTTGAGGAACTTTATAGTTTTTAGTTTCACATTTAAGTCTTTGATCCATCTGAAGTTAGTTTTTGTGTATGGTGTGAGGTATGGGCCTTGTTTCATTTTTCTGCAAATGGGTATCCAGTTTTGCCAGCACCATTTATTAAAGAGACCATCTCTTCCCTATTTAATGAATTTCAGTTCTTCGTCAAAAGATCAGCTGACCGTAGGTCGATGGATCTATTTCTGGGTTCTCAGTTCTGTTCCACTGGTCTGTGTCTGTTGTTGTACTAGTACCAACCTGTTTTGACTACTGTGGCTATATAGTAGGTTTTTTCCCTCTTTTGGTTTGTAGTTGTCCTCATTTGTCGGTTGGTGTCTCTGGTTCCCTGTTTACAATCTTGTAGGGTTATTTACTTTGGATACTTCCATAGCTGGGTTGGTTTCTGGGTTATATCATCATGTGTGTTAATGGTCAGTTGTTGTTGGCTGTTGTTGCTTCTCTGTCCAAAGGGCTCTCTCTAGCATCTCTTGTAAGGTTGGTCTGGTTTCAACAAATTCTCTTAATTTCTGCTTCTCTGGAAATCTCCTAATTTCACCATCATATTTGAGGGACAGTTTTGCTGGGTACATAATACTTGTTTGGAAATTTTTCACATTCAGTGTTTTAGATATACCATCCCATTGCCTTCTCACCTGCATGGTTCCTGCTGAGAAATCCGAGCTTAGTTTTATTGGTTGCCTCTTGTAGGTAACTTAGTTTTTCCTGTGCTGCTCTCATGATTCTTTCTTTGTCTTTGGTTTTGGTGAGTTTGATGCTGATATGTCTGGGTGATTTTCTTTTGGGATCTATCCTGTTTGGGTTTCGTTGGACTTCCTGAATGGAAGTGGTTTTATTTTTCTCTTTCTGTTCTGGCATTCCAGTGACATATAAGTTATTCCTTTTGATGGTATCCCACATGAACCTTAGGCTTTCTTCAATTTGTTTTGATCTCTTTTCTGATTGACTGACCCCTTTCCAAAGAAGTATTCAGGTATTTGTCTTCAATCTCATTAATTCTGTCTTCCATTGCATCCATTCTACTCTTTTGCCCTTTCAATATGTTATCTATTTCTGACAATTTAGTATTAATCTTCTGGATTTCTATCCGTAGATTTAGAATCATTTCTAATTTTTCATTTATGTTGTCTTTTTGTTCTTATATTTTCTTCCAGAATTCTTCTAGGGTTTTGTCTGTGTTTTCCTTGGTCTGTCTCTCAATCCTTTGAAGATACTGAAGTAAAATTCTTTTGAATTCCTTATCAGGGAGTTCCAGTGCTGCATCTTCCTCAGGGAGGTGTTTTGGGTCTGTATCCTGGTCCCTTGTTTCTCCTGTTTCTCTTGCTTCTTTGTGTGGACTGTGATGCTCTGTTGTCTCCAAGGCATTGTGACGTTTTTGTGTTCATATTTAATTGGTGATTGTATGTTGGAGTAACTTGCCCATGGTTTTAGTTTTCTTTGCTTTGTTTGTTTGTTATGTACGCAAGCCGGGTACTGTGCTGTGCTCCTCTATTCACTAGTTGATAGCACTTACAAACTCACCACCTGTCTCCTTTCCTGTTGTCAGCCTCTTGTATATCCCTGCTGACCTTGGCAAACAGAGCCTATTCTTAGGTCTCTGGAATCTGAATGAGAATGCTATCACTTTAAAATCCAAAATGGTTGTCACTTGTAAGGATTCAAAATGTCTGCGCCCTTGGTCACTTTAAATATCCACAGTGGCCATTGCTTGTAAACATTCTAAATGACTGTGCCCTCATCACTTTAAATATCCAAATTTTGTGTTAATTTAAGTAAATAATATGTTTCTAGAAGGAGCTCTGGTAGCATAGTGCCTAAGGCACTTGTCTGCTAAGCAGAAGGCTGGCGGTTCAAACCCACCAGCAGCTCCTCGGAAGGAAGATGGGGCAATCTACTTCGGTAGTGATACTGCCTCGGAAACTGGAGGAGGGGTCGCTGCGAGTCAGGTCCGACTCGATGGCACATAACAACAACAACAACATGTTTCTAGAAATCTATTTCTTCTAGATTATCAAATTTGTTGGACTAAACTTCTTCATGTTGCAAGATTAAGCAATCTACTTCTGTAGTGATACTGCCTTGGAAATCCAAGGAGGGGTTGCTGTGAGTTGGATTTGACTTGACGGCAGTGAGTTTGGTTTTTTTGGTTTATTTGTTAGATACATCTTTTTCCAACCTTTGATTTTTAGTCTGTTTTTGTCTTTCTCTCTAAGATGTGTCTCTTGTAGACAGCATATTGATGGGTTATATTTTCTTATCCAGGCTACAGCTCTCTGTCTCTTGAGTTGTGCATTTAATCCATCGACATTCAGTGTAAGTTTTGACAAGTATGAATTTGTTGCTGTCATTTTGTTATGTGTCTTTTTGTGGTGTTACTGATTACTTTGTTCAGTATAATTTCTGTGCTGAGCTTGTTTGTTTATGAATCGTGTTATCCCTTCCTTCGTTGCTGTTGTTTTAGTATTTGCTAAATATTTGTGCTTGTCCTCTTTGTTATTTTGATGGGAAGGCTTATCATTTTTCTTTGAGGTTACCCTGTGATTTACAATTTTCTTTCCAAGTTTCGAACAGTCCATTCTATCTTGCAGCTGTCTTAAGTTCAGCTCCATTTAGAAGTTCTATAACTACACAATTTTTTCCCTCTTTTTGGTTTGTAGTTGTCCTCATTTGCCAATTGATGTCTTTGATTCTCTATTTACAATCTTGTAAGCTTATTTATTTTGGATACTTCCATAACTGGGTTGGTTTCTGGGTCATGTCATCATGTGTTGGCACACTATTCTTGGATCAGGAGTTATCAGTGGAAGATCAGTGTTTCTGAAACCTGACCTTCTGGGAAAGGGTTTTGTGGAAACTTCTCCCATATTTTGATATGTATTCTTCTCACATATTTTTACTTCTGTAGAAGTGTTCATGGATATTTTAGTGAAGATCATGATATGGCAGGGACTGGAAAGAAGGGAGCTTGGTTATTTTGTTGATTAACTACTTTATGGGAAGAGCTCTGACGAATTTTTTTGTGCCTTGTTTTTTGTTTTTCATGTTCGTTTAAAATTACATTGTTTTTTGACTAATATACTTGGTAAAAAACGTAAAAGGTTTTTTTTGTTTTTTATACATCTACAAGGAAGATGGATAAATGGTCTTTTAGTTTTGTTTTTATGTTTTTATAAACAGTAGTCTACCATAAACACTTGTCTGCACTTTATTATTTTACCTCTATATTTTGGAGATTGTTTCACATTTGTTCATAAAGTGCTTCCTTGTTCTTTCTTATAGCTGCATAGTCCTGTGTTGCAGGACTGTCTCATAGGTTTTTTTGTTTGCTTTTTTCTTTGTGATTCCTTTTTTTCTTTCTAAATTTTATTTTACTGTTGAGAATATACACAGCAAAATACACACCAATTGCACAGCTTTTTCCTGTACATTTTATTGGCATTCTTTAGTTGTGCAGCCATTCTTACCCTTCTTTTCTGAATTCCTCCTCCTCCATTAATGTAAACTTACTCACTACCCCCCCCCCAAAGTTCCAATTTCAAGTTGCTGCTATCAGTGTGATCCCATGTAGATAGTTCTTAAAAGAGCATAATGCGCAAAGCAGACCCTTTACTAATTGAGCTAAACTATTCAGATATTTCTGGTTTAAGGGTTAAAGATTATCTAGGGCAATAGTTTCTGGGTTTCATCCACCCTCCATGGCTCCAAAAAGTGTCAAAAAAAACACCAAACTCACTGCCATCAAGTCAATTCTGACTCATAGCAAACCCCATTGGGTTGGTGTCCAAGGCTGTAAATCTTTTATGGAAGCAGACTGCCCATCTTTCTTCTACAGAGTGGCTGGTAGCTTCAAACCACTAGCCTTTTGATTAGCAATCAAATAAATGCCGTAACTACTATATCACCAGAGCTCCTTCCAGAAAATGTAGAATTCATGAAATTTGATTCTACATTCTCCCCCTTATGATTAGGATTTTTCTATAGAATCTTTGATAAAAATATTTGGTAATGGTCTTTGGGCACCATCTAGTTATTTTGGTCTCCTGGCAAAGGAGACAGTTATTCATGGAGGCAATTAGCCACACATTCTGTATCTTCCTCCTGTTCCTGATTCTCCTTTTTCCTCTGTTGCTTCAGGTGAATAGAAACCAATTGTACTTTGGACGGCTGCTTGCAAGCTTTTAAGACCCTAGGCACTACACAGCACACTAGGAGGCAGAACAGAAGCACTAAACATGTTATTAGGCCAATTAACTGGGAAGTCACATGAAACCATGACCCTAAACCTCCAAACGAAGGAACCAAAGCCCATAAGATACTTGGTTATACATAAGCAGCCTTAGCAGCTACTTTTTTTTTTTTTTTTTGGTCATCGTTGTAATATATCACAGCTTTTGCCAATTTAACTTTTTATAGGTGTACAGCTTATTTATAGCAGTTAAAATAGTTGGTTGTGCAACCCTACCCTTAATGCAATTTGTCTATCACCATTAACCCCTATTTTCCCCTTCCGTCCTATGTGGTAGCCATTAATAAACTTTAGTCTCTATACAGTTGCCTTTTCTTGTCTTTTTATATAAATAATGTTATGTGCCATCGAGTCGGATCCAACTCATAGTGACCTCTCCTTCAGTTTCTGAGGTGGTATCACTACAGAAGTAGATTGCCCAACCTTCCTTCTGAGGAGTGGCTGGTGGATTTGAACCGCCAGCCTTCTGGTTAGCAGTCAGGTGCCTTAGGCACTACACTACCAGAGCTCCCTTATATTATAGTCACATAATATTTGTTCTTTGGTGGTTGGCATGTGTCACTCAGCATAGTGTCTTCTACTCTATCCATAGTGTAGCATGTATTAAGACTTCATGTCTCGTACTGGGTAAGTAGTATTCTGTTGTTCGTGTGTACCACATTTTATTCATCCATTCATCTGTAGATGAGCATTTAGGTTGTTTCTACCTTTTGGCTATTGTTAATAGCGTTGTACTGAACACTGGTGTACAAGTCTCTTTGAGTCTCTGCTTTCAACTCTTTTGAGTATAATTCTAGGAATGGAATCGCTGGGTCATACGGTAGTTCTGAAGGACTCTGGTGGTGCACTGGTTAAAGCATTTAGCTACTAACTAAAAGGTTGGCAGTTCAAGCCCACCAGCTGGTCCATGGGAGAAAGATGAGGCAATCTGCTTCCAGAAGATTTACAATCTTAGAAACCCTATGAGGCAGTTTTACCCTATCTTATAGGATCATTAGAAGCTGGAATCAACTCTGGCAATGGGTTGGATTTGGTTTGGTATATCTTTCCTTACTCTTTTGTGTTTATCTAGATTCTAGGTACACAACTCTGTTGCCATTTCATTGGATCAGATAGCTTTGCAGATGTTTTCAGAGGTGATTATTTCTCCAGTTATTCCACCAAACAGGATTTTCCCCATCTATATTATTAATGGGAGCTCTGGTGGTATAGTGCCTAATGCATTTGACTGTTAACCAGAAGGCTGATGGTTTAAACCCACCAGCCCTCCTCAGAAGGAGGGTTGGGCAGTCTACTTTCATAGAGGTGTCACCTTGGACCCAAGGAGGGGTCACTATGAGTCACAGTCGACTCGATGGCAGTGAGTTGTTTTTTTTTTTTTATCATTAATATATGTTTGAAATAGCAAAAATGGTTGTGAAAATACTGGAAATTTAGTCAGTTGGATGATTAAAAACCTAGTTTGCCAGAAATGTAGACTTGGCAAGTATTCTGTGTAAAAATGAAAGTCCCATTAGTCTAAAATGTAGGTTATTTGTTGAATTAATAATGCTTATTTTATGTTGAGCAGTACAGCATCATAAAGAATATATAGGCAAGAAGGGTATGATTAATCCTTAACAAAAAATGTATGTTGTAGATTGTCATGTACAATATTCACATAAGATACAAATATAAATCACAGTGTTTACAAAGCTATGTATATGCAAATACATATTAATATAATTAACATTTGGTTTTAACAATGTAATGACATTAGCAGAATGGTTTGGTGGAGGAAATTGAAGAATTTACCTGAGATAATTCATCATTTGTGTCCACAATTTAGGATTGCATTTTAAAGACGATTTCTGTGATTGAGTGTATTCTTGTGGAAGATTGAACCTGTTTCAAGAGGAGTTGGAGCTGGTCCCCCCCTTGAGGAAGCAGTGGCTTGCTTCAAAAAGCCACTTCTGATCTAAGAATCTGCTCAGCATGCCTAATCAAGGAGAAGACTGCTATTTTTTTTTCTATTCTACATGTACCAAAGTAAGATTTGGTATTTCTAAATCAGTTCTTTCCTAGTTTCCAGGATAACATAATCCTAACATCCTAACTTGATTCTATTTTTTGCTTTGCTTGACTATTTATTATCTGTTTCTAGTTTTTAGCAAAGGACAGCACACCTAGGAAGATTTATTGTTCATTCATTTTTTTCTTTTCATTTTACATAGAACTAATTTTCCCATGTTCTCTAACAGTGAAAGAACCATGACATGTCATCATTGAATGTTCTCTTATCTCTAATTAATCTGTTTGGAGTGCATTGGAATTAGGTATACTGTGGCATTGGGTCCCTAGCTTTGATTTTATTTACTTTGTTATAAATGACTACCTACGTTGGATTGTGTATTTAGAAACTGTCATAGATTTTTTTACTTAATTCTCCCCCTAGATAACCTACTGCAAAAAAGGACAAGGAGGCCACATGTTCTGACCTCCTCTAATCCCACAAGAGGAAGACAGGATTACCAGCGGTAACCCAAGGCCTATTACTGCAAGACCAGACATGCTGCCTCCCTCCAGCCCTTTCACCAACCGTTCCTCCCAAAGCACCCACC
>NW_006921662.1:11885504-11896375 GCF_000298275.1 Orycteropus afer afer
GCCAATTATAGCATCAGAACTCTAAGCACTTGAGAGAGAGTGGGCACCTCCCAGAACATTGTTTTGTGCCACTCGCAACAGAAATACTCCAGGTAGACAACTTCAGCAATCAGGAGCTCCTCAGTTGCTCATAGAAAATCGCACCTTGGAGTTTACAAAGACTTATGGGTAGAAAAGCCACACTAAGTAATTTACTACACCGCACCTACTAACTATTAAGAATACATTCCATATAAGAAAACAAAGCCATCTTTCTAAATATGCTTTTACAGCTTGTTTGCTTTATCTTTGTCAAAATTTCCTGTTTTTCTGATGAATTCTGTGGTGCTATTTCGATTTATCTGCTTTTTTTCTGTTGTTCCTTTGTGATTAATCCTATAAATTTTTGTGTTATAAAAACGTCTTCTATCTTAAATAACAGCAGTTTGCCCAGTGGTAGTATTTTGTTCCAATGTCAGTCTTGTACAGGGTATGTAGTAAAGCATGTAATTATACTTAAATTCTTATCTATTAACTAACACTCTGATTTTCAGTCAAAAGCTAGAGTTATAGATACCAGGGTGTATGCAATGGTTTTGAAGATATACTATAAGCTATATTTAAAGAGTAGCTAATACTCTCATTTGACTTTTTTCCCCACCTCTGTATCACCCTTGTTGTCAAATCAGATGAAGAGTACTGTCAAGAAATAGATTATAGAGAATTAAAAATTTTTGCCCTCATGTTGTTCATATCATCCCATCTTGGTTGTTTTCTACCTTGCCTGTGTTTCCTTATTCCTTTATGCTTATCTAGCTAGATTATCTTTATGCTTATCTAGCTATAAACTCTTAACTGTAGACATTTTCCCTGGTATATATTTTGGGGTTGTAGTTCTTTACCTTATTCTTCCCTTTTGTTTACAGGGTGACAGCTGCCCATTCCGTCACTGTGAAGCGGCACTAGGAAATGAAACTGTTTGCACATTATGGCAAGAAGGACGTTGTTTTCGACAGGTGTGCAGGTTTCGACACATGGAAATTGATGTAAGTTCTGAGTTGGCATTATCATAGTACAACAAGTAGTCTGGGTGATGGGAAAAGCCAATAAAATATGTGGTAAATAATCACATTTTATCTGTTTTAGCATGTGAGTTAAATTTTATTTTTTAATGATCCAGTGAATCATTGATACTCACTTAATATCTAAATGTTAAAAGCATGAATTCGTATAATCTTTCTGCAAGCCAGTTTGGTAATATAGCTAAAGCCTATTTGGTAATATAGCTATAGCTATACCCACACACAAGCACTCATATTTGGGCAGTATTTACCTGTATTTCTATTTTTATTTATTTGTTTGTTTGGAAACAATCTCACTTGAAGAAAAGTTCCAAATATAGTATAAAACTTTTTTTTTCTTAGCCTTCTGAGAGTTGACAGTCCCTGTCACCTCCAGATATTTTCTTAAGTATTTCCTACAAACAAGGATATACTCATGCCATAACCTTAATTCAACCATCAAATTAGAAAATTAGCATGGATATGTTACTTCTATTTAATCCTTAGACTTCATTCACGTTTTGCCAGTTGTCCCGGTTATGTCCTTTATAAATAGCACAAGGAGTGATTCCAGATTCAGATGTTACATTTCATTGTCATGACTCTTCTGTCTGCTTCAGTCAGAAACAGTTACTCAGTCTTTTCTTGCCCTTCTTTGGCCTCAACACTTTGTTAATTACAAATGATTAATTTTGTAGAATGTGCCTCAATTTAGAGTTGTCTGCTTTTTTCTCATTGGCTAAATTCAGGTTGTGTATTTTTGGCAGGAATATCAGAAATGATACTCTTCTCATTGCATGACATCAGGTGGCATATGATTCTGTTTTTCCCATTACTGGTGATGCTAACTTTGGTCACTTGATTAAGGTGATGTTGGCTAGACTTCTTCACTGTAAAGTATTTCATTTTGTGATTAATAATTATTTTGTGGAAAGGTACATTGAGATTCTATAACCCATTTCTGTCAAAGTTTCAAATTTTTCTAGTTGTTTATGTTAGTGTGAGTTCATGGTTTCTTCTTTATTATATTATGATTTATTTCTGTCATTTATTTTTTATGCTTAAATTGACCGAGATTTGTCCAGTTGAAGTCCTTCAAACTGGTTTTTGTGTACTTTGACATGCTTCCATCATTCTTTGAGCATCTCTTTGCTCAAAGATTTTTCAGGCTCATTTTGTACTTTTCCTGTTCCAGCCTTGGAATCAATCATTTCTCCAAGGGTCCCTGGTTCCTTTCAGTAAAGAATGATATATAGAAATTAAGATTTTGGCTCTTCCTGCTGTGTCATTGCTTCTCGATCCTCTCAGTGGACAGAGCTAGGGGATATATAAATGTATATACATACTCATGTTTACGTCATTATTTGTTATCTGTTTTGTTGTTTTTGTTGTTGTTAGTTACTGTTGAGTCTGTTCTAACACGTGGTGACCCTATGTGTGCAGAGTAGAACTGCTCCGTAGAGTTTTCAGAACCAAACTTTTGAAAGCAGATTGCCAGGCTTGTCTTCTGAAAAGCCATTCAGCAGATTCTAACCACCAGCCTTTCAGATACTAGTGGAGTGCTTAACTGTTTGCACCCCCCAGGATATCCTTACTATACATCTACATATTGAAAATTATGAATTCACATAGATGCCTCAAATTCCAGTCTAAAACCACAGGGTTTATTTTGTTGTTGTTGTTATGTGCCATGGAGTCAGACCTGACTCATAGCGACCCCTCCTTGGGTTTCCAAGGCAATATCATCACTACGGAAGTAGATTGCCCCCCTTCCTTCCAAGGAGTGGCTGTTGGGTTTGAATCGCCAGCTTTCTGGTTAGCAGTCACGTGCCTTAGGCACTACACTACCAGCGCTCTTCTTTTCCATACTTGTAATTCTCTTCTCCCAAAGTAAGTAACTTGGTTCTCATTGCCCTTAATATTTGGTGTACTTGATCAGTTCCCTACTATGTAAACCGATACTGTATCACAGCCTTTTCCTCTTGGCCTCTGACGTCGCATGTGAGAATTCCCCTACACAGGAATATCCCTCTCACCTTGTGTCAACTCCAGCACCACATGTGAGACCTCACGGGACCCTTTCCTTATCCTGCTTGGACCTGCCATCTTACTCTGGACTCACCTTATGGATTCCTTTTTCATACCTTTGGGCTCTGATACTCTGTCCTGGGCAGTCCTGCCAACTGGGATGCTCTCCTTACACTGCTCACAACTCAGTCTCTGCTCTAGGTCTCCACTCAGTGACACCCTGTCATCTTTACCTTGCTTAGTCTTGATAACCCCATTCCAGGCTGCCCCTCCATGGAGATACCTCTTCACCCTACATTGATCTGCCCTCCTGCACAGAAGCTTTGCTTACTCTACTTAGGCTTCAGCCCTGTGTCAGGCCACTTTCTTGTGCAGGTGCCCTCCTAACATTATGCCAGCTTCCACTTTGTCATATGGACATCTTTCTCTTCCTAGTCAAGTACAAACACCCGATGTGGGCCACCATATCCTTTCTTCCCACAGCATAGATGCCTGCTGCCCTCAGCCCCACCTAGTGACTTTGGACTGAAGTGTTTGGAGTAGGTGAGGAAAGAAGGAAGAGACTAAGTATGAATTTTGTATGCCAGGGGTCAGTTAGTTTGGTTCCAGATTTTTATTAACTATATTCTATGCTACTTGTCTTCCAAATAGTAAGGAATTAATTAAATAAACTCAGAGGAAGGAATACTGACATCTTGTGAAAATACCATGTCACATTACTGGCAAAATATAAATTGGCACAACTCCTGAGGAAGGTGTTCTGTGATCTCCCAAGTCTGCCCCTACATTTAGGAATTTACTAGAACTCATGGTACATAACATAAAGTTTTATTCATGGTTAAGATTTATTACACTTAGGATGTACATTTGGTCATAAGAGAAAGAGACACAGTCTGGAGGAATGTATGTGCAGATTTCCTGATGGTGTCTCCCTGCCATAAGAGATCATACAAAGTATACTTTTCCCCCAGCAACAAAAATACAGCAACATATGTGTGATGTTTCTGTCCAGAGAAGCCCAGTAGAGACTTAGAGCCCAAGGTTTTTATTGGGGCTAGTCACATAGGCACATTGTGTTTAACACCTTCCAAAATTCCAGACTTCCAGAAAGAAGGCAGGTGTTCATCATAAACCATATTATTTGCACAGAGAGTCTAGGCACAGTGAAACACTCTAATCAGTTAACTGTTGACTGGGAACATTCGAAGAACCAAGTTCCTTGATGCCAGCCAAGGGCTAGTCTTGCATACAGGATTTTGTAAGCATAGCAGTCTCAGGCCTACTGTTTTAACTTTTTCTGCACAGCAGTTAATTTGGCTTTATCTTTCAAAACTCTCAAAATGCTTATATGTTTGTTCCATATGTGCAAAATGAGATATATATAGAATTACCCATTGTAGCATATTTTGTAATAGTAAAATACTGGAAATAACCTAACCATCTTTCAGTTAAAATAAAACTTGCTATATTCTTATAATGGTGTTCTGGGCAGCTGTTAACAAAAATTAAAAAAAAAAACAAAAACGAAAACTCATTATTATTGATATGGAAACATCAATATATTTTGAGTATGGGGCAGAGCAAAGTATTTTAATATGCTACCATTTATGAGAAAAAGGGAAAGGGAAGAGAATTTATATCTGTTTTCATTTGCCATATGCTTTTTAAAAAGTTATAAAGGAGAAACTTAACAACAGTGACGTTGGGGGAGGAGGGACAGGGATAGGAAGGAATTTTTTTACTGTGTATCTTTCATATGTATCTTTGAAACATACTGTGTTATCTGTTAAAATTTAAAGAAATGTAAGAGGAGGATGTTGTTATGGAGGATATTTTGCCAAATCAAAAACTTAAGAAATTACGTGGAATTTCTTGAAGTGTATATATGTGTATGATTAAAAAATAAATAAAAGATCTGGTAGCATAGTGCCTAAGGCACTTGACTGCTAACCAGAAGGCTGGAGGTTCAAACCCACCAGTCACTCCTCAGAAGGAAGGTTGGACAATCTACTTCTGTAGAGATACTGCCTCGGAAACCCAAGGAGGGTTCGCTATGAGTTGGGGCCGACTCAACAGCACATAACAACAACAGCATACCAGAATAGGGAACTCTCGTGGCATAGTGCCTCAGGCATTTGACTGCTAATCAGAAGGCTGGTGGTTCAAACCCACCAGCCATTCCTCGGAAGGAAGATTGGGCAGTCTACTTCCATAGTGGTACTGCCTCAGAAACCCAAGGTGGGGTCACTGTGAGTTGAATCCAACTCAGCGGCAGTGATTTTGGTTTGGGTTTATACCAGAATAAGTGGTTCTCTTTGGTTAGCGGTATAACAGGCATTTATTTCTATTCTTAACATCATCTTTTTTGTATGTTAATTTTCAGTGAGAAACAAAATCCAGGAAATGTCAGGTGACTCCAGTATATGGAGAATATACTGTTATAAAAGTCATTCTGTAATTTAAAAATTACTTCCAGGAAAGAAATAAAGATTGACCCTGGTGCAAGTAAGATTGGTACTCAGTTTTGTCTTAAGGAGGAAGTAATTAAATAATTGTTATTATTCCTACCTAATAAAACAATGGCAGCTATTACACCTATTTTTGGGGTGTAACAAGAGACTTATTCTGTCTTTGAAAGGTAACCATAGTTGCTGTAGTTTTTAAAATAGGTAATCATGCATGTAGCAAAAATGGAAACATATTTCTTTTGTAATAATTTTTTCTAAATTGCCTTTGCAAAATGTTGAACTAGTTTACATTTCCATTAGCAGTGTGTGGAGTTCTGTGAGTTTTCCACATCTCCACCAACAACATGTATTGTGAAATTTATCAGTCTCCCAGTGTATTTTAGGTTTTGATCTTTGCCCTTTTTGATGCCTGTAAGGGTCTTTTTATAATGGCTGTTGTTTCTCTATTTCTTCTCCATATTTTAAATTCCTACATTAATATTGTTACTCTTTCCTGCAATTTTAAATGTTAGGCTGCTGATTGTGATTAGAGAGCCAGCATAATGCAGGTTATTAGTTAGAGGGTAATTACTTTTCAGAAGTCCTTATTAGGTCTTTTTTTCTTTTTTGACTTATTTGCTTATGTATAAATATAAAAAATAATACAAATCGTAGTCGTAGAGCTGCCAAAAATTTTCACAAAATGAATATACTTATTTACCCAGTACCCTGTTTGCTCCCTTCATCCCTTCATTGTCACTGACTACGCCCCCAGAGGTAGTTATTACCCTGACTACCGTGAAGAGGTTTTGCCTGTTTTTTAATCTTTTCATAAATGTGGTCATACAGCTCTTTTGTGGCTGGCTTGTTTTGCACTACATCTGTGGTGTTACGTGTAGCAGTGGTTCATTCCTTTTTGTTACTGGATAGCATTCTATTACTATATGAGTATACTATAATATATCCATTCTAGCATTGATGTACATGTGGATGGTTTGCATTTTGGAGCTATTCCAAATACTATGGCTTTGAACATCCTTTGTTTTGAACATTCTTCATACAGATCATTTGGAAAACTAATGTATGTGTATGATCTAGCAGCTTTTTCCTAGGTGTGCAAATAATCTTTTTGTTCCTCTTCTCCTTCATAAGAGGGAGGTGGTCTAGGGAAGAATAAATGCCATCTCTTAGTGTGTTACAAATGCTTTCCTTTGAAGAGTTACTAAAGGGGAAAATTTGGTGAAAGCTGAACTCTCACTTTCAAATAATAGCTACAGTTTATTGAGTCCTTTCTGTTTCCTTAATGCTTCATCATCATAAGAAACCAGTTATATAGGTACTGTTATTCCCATTTTATGGCTGAGGAAAGTGAGGCTTTCAAAGGCATTCAATTATTTGTCCAAGGTCACATGGCCAATAAATAGCACAATAGATTTAAAAACTCTGCTGTTTGCTGTCATCCACTTGGAAGGGATGTAGGAGATCCTGCATAGAGAGGGAGAACAATGTGGAACAAAACTCAAAATCTTTTGGACGAAAAAAAAAAAAAAAAAAGAAGAAGGTGGGGACCAGGTTTGCTGGTCCAATAGAGCCTGGTGGAACCACTGAGACTATGGCCCCTAGCTGCCCTTCAGGTCTGGAATTGAACCCACACCTGTGGTTTCCAGCCAAACAAAGTACAGGCATGTGAGTTAAACATTTACCTCAAGTAGACACACGCCCTGGAGAGAACAATCATGGGAGAAGGAAGGGCTGCTTATGCACAGGGAGGCAGCTCAGGGCGCAGAAGAGTATGGAGGGATGGACACTGGGAAGAGGTAACTGTGGGGAGGAAGTGGGAGGGGAGCTGTTGCATTATAAATTTTGGTCAATGACATGAGACAAAGTATATGTGAACTGCTGAATGAAAAGTGAATTTACTCTGTAAATCTTCACCCAAATCAAAATAAAATTAAAAAAAAAACTCTGCTGTTTGTTTGCATAATATTAACTACTGTATCCTGCTGCTTCTCTGAATTAAGTATAGACATTTAGGAGTTCCAGGATGAGGGAATGAAGGAAAAAATAGCAGAAAAACTACTCCCCTACTCCCTTCATTTCTTCATGCTTAAAGTATATCGTGTTCGGCACCTTCTCTTCATTTCACATGCCTCAGGTTTCTAGAACCTGTTATGAACTTAATCCAAAAAACAAATTTTCCAAATTAATAATGTATCTTACTTCGTTATTTATTTGAAAAAAATACGTATACATATTTCTTTCCTACAGAAAAAACGCAGTGAGATTCCTTGTTATTGGGAAAACCAGCCAGTGGGATGTCAGAAACTAAACTGCGCTTTCCATCACAACAGAGGACGCTATGTTGAAGGCCTTTTCCTACCTCCGAGCAAAAGTGAGAGATCCATTTGTAATTTTAAAAGAATAATTACTATTTAACAAACCCCTACTGTGTGTACTGTACAAAGTACTTCATTGCCTTCTTTCAATCTAGTGAGTCTGTTATTTCTACTTTCCAGTTGAGAGAACTGAATTTTATTAAGATTAAATGACTTACACGTGGTCATAAAACCATACAAGGCAGAGCCATGATTAAAACTTCATGTTGCCAAAAGCCAGGCTGCCTCACAAATGTATCTTGGCATGGCAGCTAAGATGATTAAAGTTTAATTCATTTCCCATTTTCTTAGGACACCTATAAAGATTTTTAAAAGAAACTTGATTCTCTCCAGGCCAAGGGTTGACAATCTGTTCCTCCTTCTGTTTGTAAAATAAAGTTTTATTGGAATGTGGTCACAATCATTTACCTATTTTCTCTGGCTGATTTTGTGCTCCAACTACAGAGCTGAGTAGTAGCGACAGACCATATATGGCCTGGAGAGCCTCAAATATTTACTGTCCTGTCATTTACAGAAAAAATTTGCCAACCTTGCTCTAGGCTATAATCTAAAATGAAACAAGCTACAAAAAGCTATTATTTTTCATAAACACAATGGAGTACTATGCAACACTAAAGAATAATGTAGAATCTGCCAACCACCACATAACATGGATGAACTTGGAGGACATTATGCTGAGTGAAATAAGTCAATCAGAGAAGGACAAACATAGTATTAATTCATTACTGTAAAAAGTTAAGGAAAGGTTTGAATATGGAAGGAAATTTTCTTTGTTGGTTACCAGGGGTGGAATGGAAGGGAGGAAACACTGCAAAAAAAAAAAAAAAGGCATTGACCCATGTCACTTTAGTTTTGTGTGTTTCACTGTACATAAATTATATATCAAAATTTTTTTTGTTTAAAAAAAGGCTAGTATTTTTTTTGGGAAATGCGAATTGCAAACAAGTGTTAACAAGGTAAAGGCAGAGGATGACCTGATCCTATAGCATTAAACTATATAAGCTTGTTTCCAAAGCCCCTTTAAAATAATTTCCTAATAGAATTATCAGCACTTTAAAGTCCATTCTGATGTAATTAAATTTGATGGTTGTGTTTTTTCACCTCAGTTTACAGTTTTCCTTTATGGTTTAAATAAATATTAACTATTGTCTCAAAGCTACTACTTTGCTAAGCATAAATCCTATAATTTCAATATTTAAATTAAGTGTCTAGCATACACAGTTACTATATGTCTAGCAAGGAGCTCCAGTGGCTCAGTGGTTAAGGCATTCAGCTGTTAACTAGCTGCTAACCAAAAGATCCATGGGAGAAAGATACGGCAGTCTGCTTCCATAAAGATTTACAACCTTGGAAATCTTATGGTGTTCTACTCGATCCTATAGAGTCACTATGAGTTGGAATCAACTCGATGGCGGTGGATTTGGTTTTGGTTTATTGCATCTGGCAAGGAGCCCTCATTGTGCCGTGATTAAATGCTCACTTGCTAACTGAAAGGTCAGCAGTTCAAACCTACCAGCCCACTCCACAGGAGAAAGGTGGAGCACTGTGCTCCTGTAAAGATTATAGAAATGGAAACCCTATGGGGAGTTTTTATAGGGACCTGTGAGTTGCTATGAGTCAAAATTGACTCAACGGCATTGATTTGATTTTTGTTTTTGTTTTGTTTTTCCTGGCGCATCTAGCCTTTTGTTTATTTTATCAGCAGTGTTTTTAGTGCTCATTTTGAGTTTGTTTATGTACAGTGAAGAGTTATTAGCTAAAGGCATATTTTCCCCCTCTGGGAGTTTGGAATGTAATTGGGAAAATTAGGTAAAAAGACATAACGTTAATTAGGAAGATAGACCAAAGTTATCGTAGGTGGAACAGGGATTTTTTAATGTATTCAGATTGTGTCTTCTGTTTTTAATTAACTGCTGGTTTTTTCTCTTTAGCTGTGTTACCCACTGTGCCTGAGTCACCAGAAGAGGAAGTGAAGGCTAGCCAGCTCACAGTTCAACAGAACAAATTGTCTGTCCAGTCTAATCCCTCCCCCCAGCTGCGGAGTATTATGAAAGTAGAAAGTTCAGAAAATGTTCCCAGCCCCACACATCCACCAGTTGTAATCAATGCTGCAGATGATGATGAAGATGACGATGGTAAGTGGTAGATCTTTATTTAAGGCACATAAATAGCAAGGGTCACTTAGTGAATTGAAAAGAATTAGGATCAAAGCTTGTTTTTAATTGTAAATTTGCCTTAAATGTTGATATTTAGATCAGTTTTCTGAGGAAGGTGATGAAACCAAAATACCTACACTGCAGTCAACTCCTGAAGTTCATAATGGATTACGAGTGACTTCTGCCCGGAAACCTGGGGTCAGTTTAAAGCAAGGTAAGAGTAGGCTATTGGTGCTTGGCCCTCTCATAAGTCTTACAGCACTCTTGAATGTGTCTAAACTATTTTAATTACCTTTGAGATTTAGTTCATGATTGCCACCTCCCTCCTGCCTCCACATACTTTCTCTTACTTGTTCATTTAGAAAACATTTGAATGCCTGCTATATGTACATAACACACAGAGATGAAAAAGGTGCTAGTTCCTCATGAGGTTCCTATTTGGGTTTCTCAGGTGAATGTTTGAATTTTGGAATAAAAACTCTTGAGGAAATCAAATCAAAGAAAATGAAGGAAAAATCCAGGAAGCAAGGTGGTAAGTTATCATGTGTTTTGTTTGCTAGAGAAGCATAATAAGCATTTCTGGAAGCAACAGCCACAATGATCAAATAGATTTTCACCTCTGTCGCTTGTTTTTAAGTAAAACACAGACTTCCTTTAAATCACATTTGCCTTTTGAATTCTTTATAGCTGTATTTCAGTCCCTAACTATTCAGAGCTGTTGTTGTTGTTGTTGTTATGTGCCGTCGAGTCGGCCCCCGACTCATAGCGACCCCTCCTTGGGTTTCTGAGGCAGTATCACTACGG
>NW_006921662.1:11896475-11898029 GCF_000298275.1 Orycteropus afer afer
TCTATTCTGTTGTTGTTGTTGGTTGTTGTTGTTATGTGCCGTCGAGTCGCCCCAACTCATAGCGACCCCTCCTTGGGTTTCTGAGGCAGTATCAACTACAAAAGTAGGATTGCCCAACCTTCCTTCTGAGGAGTGGCTGGTGGGTTTGAACCGCCAGCCTTCTGGTTAGCAGTCAAGTGCTTTAGCCACTATGCTACTAGAGCTCCTATTTAGAGCTAGGCACATATAATAAAGAACCTGAAAGAACATGTTTAGCTTGAGAAATTTAGCTCTAAAGAATAGCATTTGTTGTAGGGTACATTGAGTTATCTTTTACTCATAGTGACCCCATGTGACACAGTAGAACTGCCCTATAGAGTTTTCTTGGCTGTTACCTTTATGGTGGCAGATCACCAGGTCTTGCTTCTGCAAAACCACTGGGTGAATTAGAACCACCAGGCTTTTGGTTAGCAACTAAATGCTTAACCTTTGCACCACCAAGACTCTTTAAAGAATAGCATCTAAGAACTATTAATAGAGAGGGAAGATTTCATTTTGTAGTAGGCGAGTTCTTCTTCAAGGGCTGTTAGAATTTTCTTCAGGAGCTTGTCTTGGCTTGGTTTATCTATATTTCTAACACTTAAAAATTACAGTTACAATGTAAAGTATAGTATTTAGGAAGAAATAAATGGTTGTCTCTCAGGTCCCTCTTAGTAAAGCTTATTCTGTAGGATAATTTAGAAAGAAAGGTTCCATTGACATACATAATAGCTAATCTACTTTAGAAGTTAACCTTACAAGGAGTTCTAGTGGTGCTGTAGTTAAGGCATTGGACTGCTGACCAGAGGTAAGCAGTTTGAACCTACCAGCTGCTCCCTGGGAGGAAGGTGAGGCAGTCTACTTCCGTAAAGATTTACAGGCTTGGAAACCTGAAGGGGGTTTTAGTTTTACAACCTACCTTGTTGATAGGTTAAAATAGGTTGAGTACTTAAGTCACTTAGAGCAGTTTGTATATTTTATTTTGACATCATGCCCCAGGCAGATAAGGAATAGGGATTATCTTCCCTCACATTACCACCTTATTTCTTTATAGGCAGACAGGTTCAGAAAGACTGGCTAATAGTCGTCAGTCTGTATTTGACTTGACTGGTCACAAAAGCAGAATTTCATGACTTGTGATAACTTTGTTATTACCCATAAATCATTTGCTGTTCTTTGACCTCCTTTATTCAGAAAGTTCTTCCGGAGTTTCCAGCCTTTTACTCCAACCCCAGCCTGTTCCAGGCCCGGAAAAAGAGAATGTCCGGACTGTGGTGAGGACGGTAACTCTGTCCAGCAAACAAGGTGAGATATGGGTAGGTTTTAGAATTGTCAGACTACCACTTTTATGTAACTGGGAAAGCACAATCCTTGGGATTTCTGTCTTTGATGAATATGCACATAAATTTTAGTATATTGGAGTTCCGGCAAGATGGTGGACTAGGCAGAAGGATTGCACAGACCCTCTTCAACAAAGAAAAGGGAAACCAATTAACACAGACACAGAAGATAATCGTGGAACCCTGAGCCTTGAAG
>NW_006921662.1:11903514-11926279 GCF_000298275.1 Orycteropus afer afer
AGTATATGTGAACTGCTGAATGAAAAGTGAATTTACTCTGTAAATCTTCACCCAAATCAAAATAAAATTTAAAAAATAATAATAAAAAAAATAAAAAAGATTTACCACCTTAGAAACCCAATGGAGGTTGCTATGAGTTGGAATTGACGATGGCAAAAAAAAAAATAATAATAATTTTAGTATATTGATTTTGATGCAAGGATGAAAAGTCTATACATTTGATTTTTTGTTATTTTAAAAGGTTGAAATTCTTATTCGAGTTTTTATGTATATTTTATTTTTACATTTACTGTTTATCTGTATCCATTCAACAAATGTATTGATTGCTTGTGAGTAAAAAACTGTAATAAAGCCTTGAGTTACAGAAAAATAATAAAGTCTTTTCCTTCAATAGGCCAGCCTTTTGGTTAGTAGTCATATGCCACCAGAGCTCCCTAGTAAGGAATAGGAACAGGTATTTGTAGTATGCTGATATACTTAAATTTTTGTACCTTTCACACAACACAGAATCACAGGAAAGAGAGTTCACTTCTTGCTGAGATGATGAAGAAAAAAAACTTAGGTTTAATAACCAATTGGTGGCAATCTACTTCTGTAGTGATACCACCTCGGAAACCCAAGGAGGGATCACTATGAGTCGAATCCAACTCGACGGCAGTGCGTTTGGTTTGGTTTGGTTGATTAGAATACAAACTATCAGCTGTTATATAGAACTGCACTGCTGCTTCCTTCTATTATGTGTGTTCAGCTGTTTAAATATTATTGCTTATTAGGTTAATTTTTTTTTTTAAGTATAATAGTCTTAGTTCCTTAAGACTGAGATCTGATTTTCAAGAGGCTGTCAGGGTAGGTGCATTAATATCAAAACATATTTTGTACCCATTAGTGGTTACTGAATGCAGAAATATTGGCTAGAGAAACTCTTATTTTTGCCATTTCAGGAGAAGAACCCTTGGTTAGATTGAGTCTCACTGAGAGACTGGGGAAACGAAAATTTTCAGTAGGTAAGATGAGTTTTGTTATGTATCTTTTATTTTCTGTTTGTTTATACATAAACATGAAACCTTCTCCAAACGTTCTTTACGCAAATTCACTGTCAGTACTGGTTTGCCAAGCTCCCTGTGTTTTTGGCTAAAAGGACTTCTTACTAAATTTCACGTTTTAATGTCTGTGTTATCCCTTTTGTTGAAATTACGGAAATTTAAATGGTTATAGTTTTATAATGAAATTGTGGTCAACTTTTCAGAAGGCACTAAATCGTCTTGGTTTTGTTTTATTGTGATTTGGGTGAAAGTTTGCAGAGCAAATTCGTTTTTCATTCAATGATTCATACACATTTTGTTTGATGACATTGATTGCAGTCCCCACAGTTTAACAACTCTCTTCCCACTTCATTCCTGTAGTAACCTTTTCCCTGTGTACTTTCCTTTCCGTTCCTCCCTCTGAGCTCTCTCCCTGTTCACAAGCTGCCTTTCTGATAGAAGGCACTAAGTTTTAAAAGCAGTAAAGAATACCTCTGTTTCTTTGGGCAAATTGAAATTTGTATTTTTTAGAGGGGAAAAAGTATGCAATTAAAATGTGATTTATATCCTTGAATTTATGGTACTATTTTATATCAGGAACGTGCTTTCCTGTATTATTACTGAATTTTCTATACCTCCCTTAGTGTTTCTGTCTCAACAGAATTGTTTTTAAAATATGACTTTAGGAGGTTCCTTCATACTCTTTTAAAATATGCTTGCAAATATGAAACCTTATCTTCAGTTTGTGTTGTCTTTGATACCATTTCCCTGTGTGATGTTTGAAAGTGTTCTGAACATACTTATGTTTCAAGTTTTCAGACAGTCATGAAATGCTAAATGTGTCCATTTTACTGTTTGGAAGATATGTCTTTAGTAGTAAAAACTGCTTATAAAAAATTCACAATTAAGCTGTGTCTGTAAATGAAATAAGGTCCCTGGGTAGCATAAAGAGTTTGCAGTTGACTGCTAACCTCAAGGTTGGTGGTTTGAGCACACCCAGTGGCACCATGGAAGAAAGACATGGTGATCTGCACTTACAAAGATTACATACAGCCTGGAAAACCCTTTAGGGCAGTTCTACTTAGTAATACATTGGGGTCTCCATGAGTCACAATGAACTAGGCAGCAAGAGATTTGGGGTTGTTTTGTTTTCGTTTTTTTTTAGTGAGTTGATATTTACTATGGATCTGCTGTTTGTCAAAGTGCTTTTTGCTTAATCCTTAACCACAATAAACTGGAGACACAATGCTTGGCACTTAAATGGTCAGTCAGTATTTTCCGCACTGACCTGACTCAAGAAAGGTTTAAGTAACTTGTCCAAAGTTATGTTGAAATGAGCATGCTATAAATTCTATAGTCATTTCCAAAGAGAACTTAGGAGAGAAAGTATTTAGAAATCCCTTTTATGTTTTAAGAAGCTTGCTTAATCTTTTACCAGTTCTAGATTTCAAGAGCAGTATTTGATCATTGAAGCATATCTTCAGGACACAAGCTAAGCCAGAGCTTCAGAAAATGAAACTTCTAGCTTTGATAAAACTAATCTAGAGATTTTAATTAAAATTAAAAATGTGGAACATAATAAATAAAGATAGGAGATATTTTATGTCAGCAAACATGTAAACTTCGTGAGTTTTTCTCTATTTCTGTTTCTTTTTTGTCTGATATTTAAATTATAAATGAGGGGAGAGGGAAAACCATAAGTGGGTAAGTTCTTTCAGGTTTTACTTTGACCCTACAAATAAATATATCTTCAGTCAAGCAGTCTGAAACAGTTTTTAGAAGTGTGTGTGACATTTAAGCAGTTTGTATTAAATAGTATAGTATCATAAACCAGGAATGAGGAAACTTGGATTCATGTCTTGCCTCTGTATATCACTCCTTCATGTTTTGGGTAAGATTTTCAGAACTTTAGATTTCTTATTTGGAATTGAAGAGGAGCTTTTTAGCCTGCAGAGTTTTCATATTACAAGAAGAATTAAAATTTTAGGATTTTATTTTTATGTTTTCCTAATCATCTCAGGTGCATTTGACATGAATTTTCTTAGAATTTAGCCCTTGGCTCTATGAGATTTTTCACATTTTTCTAATTCTGAACTTCAACTTTAACTAGGGCTTTAAAAAAAAAAAAAAAAAAGCCCTGCCACTGAGTCAGTTTTATGACCCAAAGGGTTTCTAAGGCTGTGAATCTTTATGGAAGTAGATTGCCTCATCTTCCTCCCATGGAGCAACTGGGCTTAGAATCCTTCATTCCTGGTTTTAGTCAGAAATTTGGTACATGGTAATTTGTGCGTTCTAATCCTTTATGACCCTTTCCTCATCTCCGCTTTCTGGGATGTTTTTCTTCCTTTTCTAACATTGACTGTAAGGTAGCTGGTTAACAAACACCATATAAATACAGAAAATTTATACAATCATTCTATGTATTGCCTGCTTTTGCTGGTATTCCTTGATCTTGCTCAAGATTGATTTGAACTCTTAAAATTAAGTTTTGGCTGTTTGTAGGTGGTGACAACGATCCTCCGTTAAAGCGTAGCCTTGCACAGAGACTAGGAAAGAAGGTTGAATCTCCAGAAACTAACACTGACAAAGCATCAAAGAAAGGTATTTTTGTTCTAATATACTCAGTGTGTATGTACACGTCATGACGCTTGTTTTTTATAACATTAATGGCTAGTTTGTCATTCTTTTGCCTTAGAGAAATCCGAGTATTATTTTCTGGTATCTGTTTTATTACTTACTCAACAAACACTTGCGTTTAGCTCTTACTCTGCTAGATTCTAGGTATAAACCATTGAGCAAATTAAACACCACTACACTCCTCAGGAGCTTATGATATAATGGAAGATAGAAATACTTACAAATATTGTCATAAATTCTGTGATGAAAAAAGTATGTGGTTCTATGGGAGCACATAGAAAGAGCACTTAGTCTTGCTGTCTGTTGGAGAAAGATTCCCAGAGAAAGTGATGTTGAAGTTTAGAGCTGAAGCGTGAGCTAAGAATTGGTCAGGTAAAGTTAAAGGGCCAGGGACTATAACATGTGCAGAGTACCAGATCTAAGAAAGCATGATATGCACAAGGAATTGAGTATGGCTGAAACATAGAATTGGAATAAAAAGCATGGTGACTGGAGAGGGAAGGAAGGACTAGATGATGTAGAGCTTTTTAAGCCATGTTAAAAAGTTTGTATTTACCTTAACATAGTAACAAATCAGTCAAAGGCTGTAAACTGGGATCAAAGGCTCAGATTGACATTTTGTAACCTCTGCCTACAATATTGAGAAAGATTAGAAGGGGACGAGGAGGCTGTTGTTAAAATAATCTGTCAAGAGGAGTTAGTGGCATAGATTTAGTACTGTAGAGGTAGTTACGGAGAGATGTGGACTAAATCAGGAGATATTTGGGAGTTAGAACGATTTATAATTGAAAGACAGAAGGGAGTAAAGGGTTGGTTGGTCTTCTTGCATGACATAGTTAAATGTTGGAGCTTTTTTTCTTACTGTGTTTCATTTTAATTTTTCTTGAAGATAAGAAATTAAATAACTTCTTTTCCCTTTTATTCTGACCCAAGATGATGTTCTTGTTTGGGGGTTTTGGGTATTCTGTGAGCAAGCAGAAGTTAACTTTTTCATTGTAGCCAAATTTCCTTCCTCCCTGCTTCTTTTCCTCTTTGCCTGTCAATCAAAGTGAAGATTCTCATAACTGAGGAGCATAGTTCAAATAGGTTCATGGGTAAAAATCTTTTTGATGCCAATAAGATTATAGGAAATTGTAGGGTAATAAGATTATTTCTCTGGATCTTGTAGTTTTTGTTTTACAGATACAAAGACAGTTGATTTCTTTTTTTAGCTGTCCATGGTGCTCTGGGGAATCCATGATGCTTATAGATGTGTTCTTGGGAGAAGTAAAATTTAAGACAATGAGAGATTTAAAAAAAAACTAAAAAACCTGTTTGCTTTAGAAGAAAAATATAAGCATAATTTATGAACTTTGAAAAAGATATTTGATCTATAAAAAGTCTCTGTTCAACTTTTGGTTATTGTGATTGTTTCTTTTTACAGTTCAAGTCTCCAAGTCTCTGAAGGAGCGATTAGGCATGTCTGCTGATCCAAACAGTGAGGAAGCAGCAGGTTGGTAATCCTCAGACCAGGTCCTCAGGTTTTTCCCTTGCCATAAAAGTCTTTGCTTTTCCTCCAGTTTACCTATTGAAGTTAGATTAGAGTTTATGTTTTGTTTTTGTGATTTTGTTTGGTTTTTAAATAATTTACTCACTGTTTGAATTTCCGTTTAATACTTAGAGATGGCAAAATGGTTGCTCATTACAGTATTAATAGTGGGAAATTAGAAACAACCCAACTATCCAACAAAAGGGAATTAGATTATATTATTGTAGTTATACTGCCTTGGAAACCCAAGAAGGAGGGGCCTCTATGAGTCGGTCAGACTCGACGGCACATAACAACAACAACGTGTAAAAATTATTACTGTTACTAAAAATCATGTTCCGAACAATAATGACATGGAAAAATGCATCATATCAAATGAAGAAAGATGACAAAACAGCATGTACCAGTTTAGAACTAGAGCAATAATAAAAGCTTGGGGAAAAAAAAGGGGGAAGTGTGTTTTTTTTATTATAGAAACTTATTCTTAGGAAAAATATGCGTGCGTATGGGATGATTGCAATTTTGTAAAGATATAAAATATGTTTAGAAAAACTGAAAAAAATACACCAAAATACTAACATTGGTTTTATCTCAGTATTGAGGTTTTAGGTAATTTTAGTCCTTTATAGTTTTTGTATATAGTCTTTATACTCTAATTTTAAAACTTTTTAAATTGTGAGATAAATTATGTAACTGTTTTCATTTACATATATATACACATATGCATCCACATACATGTAAATATAATATATGTACAATTTAAAGAAGAATAAAATAAACATTCATGTATTCAACTATCCAGACTTTTTATACATTCCCAGATTTAGTTTGATATTTTCTGTCTCAAATTTTTACTTTTTACATCTATATTGATGAATGATGTTACTTTCCTTTCTTACCATGTCCTTATCTTACCTGATTTGGGTATTAAGATTATACATTTGACCCTTGAACAATACAGGGGTTATGGGTGCCAACCCCTGTGCAATTGAAAATCCAGGTATTACTTTTTACTCCCCAAAAACTTAACTACTGACAATCTACTGTTGACCAGAAGCCTTACTAATAATATAAAGTCTTAACATAGTTCTTGCTGTACAGTTACTAGATTTTCACATGTAGACTTTCACACACATACATAATAGATAAATTTATTAACTACACAACATGATGATTTACTCTACATTAAGTGGAAGTGAACCATCTTAAAGGTCTTCATCCTTACCAGCTTCACACTGAGTAGGCCAAGGAGGAGGAAAGGTTGGTCATGCTGTCTCAGGGATGACAGAGGTGGAAAAGATGGAGGAGGTGGAAGGGAAGGCAGGAGAGACATGCACACTCAGTGTAACTTTACAGAAATGCATTGTAATTTCTGTCTGATGTTTTTGTATTTTTGTTTCTCTAAAAATGTTTCTATACAGTACCAATCCTCCTTCAACCATTTGCTTTAGTTTGAGTACCCATATCACAGAAGGGTCTGTGTCATAAAAGAAGTCAAAAGCAATCTTGAATAATTGGAACCCTTCTGCCAGATTGTCTAATGTCAGTTGTTTTCTAGCACTACTGCTTCTACATTTTCTTCTTCATTGTCTGGCACTGCTCAGAAGCACTCATCTCCATCAGGTCGTTGTCTGTTCATTTCTGTGGCGTGATACCTGTTAGCGCTTGAATTTCTCCAAGATCCGTCTCTTGAGGGGGAAAATCCCACACACAAGTAGTCCTGCATAGTTCAAACCCATGTTGTTCAAGGATCAGCGATACTAACATCATTCACAAAAGGGCATCTCATGTTAGATGTTCTTACTCTTTTGTAGGCAGCTTGAATTTATCCTCCAGAAACTTTTTATCATTCTGTAGTATGTTGCAACTTTACTATGGTGGATCACAACATAGATCTTTTTTCTTTATTCTGCTCAGTATTCATTAGGTCCTTTGAATTTAAGGACTTACTCCATTATTTCTAGAAAGCATTCATCTGATTTCTTTGAGTGTATCCTCCCTACCTTTTTGTTTTCATTTTATGGAATTCTTATTTAGACACATCTAAGAACTTGTGGGAGTGTGCTCCACATGTCTCCCAAACTTACGGTTGTATTTCCCATCTCTTTGCTTTTATGCTTAACCTTCTATGAGCTTTATTTGGCCTTGTTTTCTAGATCAAGGGCCAGCAAACTTTTGCTGTAAAGGGCCAGACACTAAATAGTTTAGGCTATGTGTTGCACAGTTTCTGTAGCTGAATAGCTGCCATTATAGTGAGAAAGCAGCACATGCAATATGTAAATGAAAGTATTCCAATAAGGCTTTAGTTGCAAAACTGAGATGGCAGCCAGATTTGGCACTAGGGCTGTTGTTTGCAGATCCTTTCCTAGATGACTGCTTTCAGGTCAGCTTTGCCTGTTTTATTATTCAGTCCATTGGATATTTACTCTGACACCTGTTGAGGTTTTTTGGTCCAAAACTGTTTTGTTTTCTGATTTTGCCTTTTTCATACCTGATTTGGCTGCTCTGGGGTTTTTAATTTGAAATTTCGGGGGTGGGGTTGGTAGTATTAAAGCTTCTTAATCACTTCACTTTATTTAGCTCATTTTTAATATTATTGTTTTTCTGTAGTTGTAAGAAGTTGCTCCTGTGGTTTCTCCTGTGGTTGTAAAAGTCTTTCTCCTAAGTAGCTCTGTATCCTGACTTGTAGAGGATGTGATCGATAACCAGCAAAGTGAGCTAAAGGCAGCCTTGTGGGAGTTACAAGGAGGAAGTTAGCTACGATTGCCACAGTGAGAAAGGCTTTCTTTACTTTCAGAGTAGAACTGATTTCTTCCTTTTTGATCTTTGCCTTTTCTTTTCCTCCCTTCCCTCCTTTTTCTGCTTGTCATTTTGGAAGCCTGAAGTTTTCATGTTCTGCTTCTCTCTAGCCCCAACATCTTTATGATGTGCCCTCTTCCCAGGCAGGCTCTTCTCTTTTTAAGGACCAGTTGTCAGGAGAGGGCCATGACTGGCCCAACTAACGTGTCTTTAAATTTTTACCCTAATGGTTATCCCAGAACCCATTGTTGGTTTTCATACTGGTTAACCTGAGTTTGCATTTTCCTTTGGCTCTGTTGAAAAGAATAGCTCTCAACCCTATAGTCCTACCTTTTTTTTTTTTGGTAAATTCAAACATCTTGTTTCCTGATTTCAGGAATTTCTCAAGATTTATGCTTTTCCAGTACAACCTTATTTTCCATTGCTATTGTGCCTTTGTTTTATTTTTGATGTATTCTCTATGATTTTGATGGAAATTTGGTAGGGCAAGGAAACTGCTGAGAGTGATTTTTCTTAGACTGGTAATTTAGAGCTCAGTCAACCATCTCAAAATGAGAGAGTTTATAATTTTTTACAAAAAACCTAAACAAATAATTTAGCGTTTGAGTGCTTCTTATGTAATGGGTGCTATGCTAAAAGATTTCAGGTCATAAAATACATACACAGTCACTGATCTCAAGAAGTGTATATTGTTGTTGGAGATTGGCAACTACAGTACTGTGTGATCAGGGCTGTGAGAGGAGAAACAAACTAGATTTGAGAAATTCAGGTTCTAAGGTGAGTCTTGAACTCAGTTAAAATGTAGTTTAAAAAAAGAGAGACCAGTAAGAAATGCTGTGTGTTGGGGGTACAGCCCATATTCAGAGGTTTAGGAGTCAGAACAGACTGTGTTTAAGGTTGTTAAAGGGTATTGTTTGCCTTGTTGAATAATTTCTGAGAGTTAAAAAAATGTTGACTTATTAGTTGATCATACAATTAGCAAATGGACAACACACAGCATGAGACTGGGTCCTGCACCTGAGATGAGACAGGATGGGATTCTTACAATCCAAAGAACAAAGAATGTCAGGGAAGTCCAACTGGTTTTAATATATCTTTCAGATATTCATCAAAATGTCTCTTAAAATTCTTTCTTCCTCAGAATTGCGATGCATGTCTGAAGGGTCAGTGTTTGCCAATGCCAGCATGTCTGGAATGTAGAGGTATTCTGAGAGTGCTGGTTGTATATAAACTTAAATAAGCTAATTGTTATCTCTAAAGTTCAGGTTACTTGATAGCTTAAACATTTGCCCTGTGAAATCAGGTAGCAGCTATGTTCTTTCAGGTTTGGCATAAGTGACTCCATCTTGTTTTAGCTTCTACTCAAAAACCACAGCAGCAGTTTAATTTTTATTTTTCTTTAAAAATTACTTATCAGTGATTACGTGTGTGTGTGTATATATATATATATAATATCCAAATTATTCTTGTTCATTCCGTATCACTTCATTACTTCTTTTCCTAGCTTTTTAGTCATGAGGGTAGTTATTTATGTGAAATTTGTTCTTTAGTTTAAACAGATATAGAATGATTATCCTTAAAAGTAGCTGTTTGGTAGGTTTCATGGCACACCAGTATCCGGACCTTCCATTTTCCTTCTGCCTTGTCAATTGTTTTACCTCCTTTTTGTCATTGGAATGTCACGTGTATATCAGTTCCTCTGAAAAGCTTCCCTTAGCCCATTCTAGGCAAGGGTTAGTGTTCTTGTTATATGCTCCTTTAGTATTATACTGCCTTTATCAAAGCTAATATTACCACACTATTTCATGACTGGTTTTAACATCTGTCTTTCTGCTAGAGATAGTAGTTTGTTTACCATTACATTTATAGCATAGTGTCCCATACATGTCTATGTATGTGTATGGAAGAATTAATTTATTTCTACTTTGAGTGGTAAGACTCAAATGGTAAGAAATCACAGATTTTTCTGACTAGTACATGGCTTTCATGTATGTCAAGAATAGCCTCTGAATACAAATACAAATCAGCAAGTTTTGCCTTCTGTAAGTTTTCCTTGAGGGTCACACTGCCTGAAACATGCAGTAATCTAAAATTGAGATTGAAACTAATACAATACTCTTGATCATATTCATTCTTAGTGATACCTTTCTACTGGACATCCAGTGACATTATTATTTCCCCATTCAAAACAGAGAAAGTTACTAAAGTTGGCGAGATCCATGTGAAGACATTAGAAGAAATTCTTCTTGAAAGAGCTAATCAGAAACGTGGAGAATTGCAAACTAAACTTAAGACGGAAGGACCTTCAAAAGCTGATGATTCCACTTCAGTAACAAGAAGCTCCTCCAGTATCCGAATCAAAACCTTCTCTGAGGTCCTGGCTGAGAAGAAACATCGGCAGCAGGAAGCAGAGAGACAGAAAAACAAAAAGGATATAACTTGCATCAAGTTAAAGACTGATAATGAAATTAAAAAAACAGTGCTTTTGCCACCCATGGTTGCCAGCAAAGGACTGTCAGAGGAGCCACTAGGTAAAACCAAATCAATACAGGAGGTGCACATCAAGACGCTGGAGGAAATTAAACTGGAGAAGGCACTGAGGGTGCAGCAGAACTCTGAGAGCAGCACCAGCTCCCAGCCCCAGCCTGAGGGCACACCAGGGACAAGGCGGCTACTGCGCATCACCAAAAGAACAGGTAACAAAAGATCTGATCCTAGTAACACTTCTCCAAAGAATATCCCAAAAGTCAGAGTTACATTGACCTTTGATGTTCTCAAGAGTTATATGAGAACTCTTACTAGTTCAAATAACTTTGCAAAGCATTAGAGTTAATAAAATAAAGGGTTTTTTTTTTTAACAACACCATATAGACCTTCGATATCCTACTGTACATTATGAGACTGTAAGAGGACTAATTGGTTTTATCTATAGTGTGATTTGCCCTGCCTTATCACTGATTGCATTAAGAAACATTTTGCTTAACTTTAGCCACTTTGAAGTTTCAGCCTGCGTAAGAAAATTATTGATGTGTTTATTTTGAAAATAGGTGTAAAAGAAGAAAAGAAACTTCAGGAAGGAAGTGAAGTTGCATCTCAGAGCAGTGTTAATAGAGCAGAGGCTAAAGAGGTGAGTTTATTTAATATCATTGTATAATTTTTTCCTTTGGCAAGCAGTGGCTAGATGATTGGGGCTTTTTAGTTTTAGCTTACCTTATAAACACTTCACTGATACTGTTATTTATCATACTTATCGTTTTCTACGAGAGTTTTCTCTTGTACTATATATATCAGTGTCCTCCGTCCTTATAAAGTTGTTTCTAACTGACCATCAGTGCTTTTAAAATGTATTTCCTGCCTTTGAGAGTAATAGTGCTACAAAACTTAGGAATTTTCATTTTATGAAAGAATGAAAAAACCCTCATAATTCCATAACCCAGAAGTAAGCACATAATTTTTTCATGAATTTCCTTTTGGTCTTTTGTTTATATATGTATGCAGTTGAACTTGTGTAATATATATATATATTTTTAATGATTTTACCATATTAATAATTATTCAAAACTTTTATTTTTATTAGCCACGTAATATTCTATTACATAGCTATAATCTTTTTAGCTGTTTAGATTTTGTCATACACAATTATAAGTACTAGGATAATAAACAGCTTTGTACATAAATCTTAGTGCAGGTGTCTTGTTAGGTAGATGTCATTAGTATTTGACTAAAAGTCATCACTGTTTAGCATATAGAAATAGTTTTTATTGGTCCACACATCTTTAATTCTTTCATTTTAGCTTAGTATTGTCTAGTTAATATCAAATAAAGAGCTTTTATCTTGGATTCTGGGTCATGTCAAACTGCTTGACTTAGATGTTAGCCCAGTATCTATTAAATAATGTTTAATATGTAGATTGAGGTACTGAATTTTAACAATATCATGGAAACTTACCTACAGATTTCCGATGAGACCACAGGAATTGGCGCCACTAAAATTCAAGTCAGGAGATGTGAAACCTTGAAAGAGAAGCACATGCAGAAACAGCAGGAAAAGGGAGCTCCACAAAAGGAAAAATCAGTTTTGATACCCCTTCAGGGAGACGTAGCCTCTTGCAATACTCAACTGCTAGAGAAACCAGTGCTCACAACTGTACCAGGCATCACTCGGCACCAGACAAAGAGGCTGCCCACAAAGTCATCCCAGAAGGTGGAGGTAGAAACCTCAGGGATCGGCGATTCAATATTGAACGTGAAATGTGCAACACAGCCCTTGGAGAAAAGGGGTAAAGGTGAGTTATTTAAAGTGTGTCTTGCTTTAGGATTTCAGAATTACCAGAGTAATTGGAAATATTTGGGTTCAATTTAATTTACCTTTCATACTGGTCAAAGGGGTCCCCTGGTGGTGCAAATGGTTAAGCACTCAGCTGGTAACTAGTGCTTAAGGCACTTGACTGCTAACCAGAAAGCTGGTGGTTCAAACCCACCAGCCACTCCTCAGAAGGAAGGGTGGGCAATCTACTTCCGTAGTGATACCACCTCGGAAACCCAAGGAGGGGTCGCTATGAGTCGGGTCTGACTCAACGGCACATAACATTAACTAACTAGAAGATTAATGGTTCAAACCACCCAGCAGCTCCACAGGAGAAAGACCTGATGATCTGCTTCTATAAAGATTACAACCCAGAAAACCCTATGGGCAAGTCTGGTCTGTCACATAGATTGCCATGAGTCAGAAATGATTTAATGGCACCAGCAACAACATTGGTCAGATGGGTAGAAAGGAATATTTCTGACAGTTTTTTTAAAAAGACAAAGCTAGATGAATTGCTTTCTCAGAACTTTTATTTGCTGTTCAGAAAGCTCTCTTTCAAACTTACTCCATGGTGCATCCTCCCTTTAGTTTTGAAAATGAAAAAACACCGGGAAATAGAAGGTGGTGGCACATTTAAGAACCACTGAAAGATAGGTCATTTGAGTATGACTCTGCATTAGGTCCATACATTGTAATAAACATTGCCTGTGGATCATTTGCAGACTTTGTGTATGTTTGTGTGGTATTCTATTACTGGAGGAATTTTTGGTATTTTGTGCTGAATCATTTTCCATGTTAAAAAGAAATTATTCTAGCTATTAATTGAATACTTCCTATGTTTTGTAGCTAAACCCAAAGTGAATGTGAAGCCATCTGTGGTTAAAGTTGTTTCAGCCCCCAAATTGGCCCCAAAACGCAAGGCAGTAGAGGTTCACCCTGCTGTCATTGCAGCTGTGAAGCCACTCAGTTCCAGCAGCATCCTGCAGGAAAGCCCAGCCAAAAGAGCAGCTGTGGTAAGATGTGGATCCAGCTCCACAAGCTTGAGCTTGATTCTGCGTGGGAAGGAATCAGGGCAGATTAATAACCCTTTCTTGGCTCTTCATATCTTTGTAAAGTACTTCCTACCATTAGTTGTTTAGATCACTATTTGCAGTTAGAGATTTGTATAATGGTGGGACGGGGTATTTTTAACTAATTCTTGGTGGAAAGGTATTTTGCTATTTGTACACTCTGCCTTTTGATAATTGATTCTTAAATTCCTAGACTTATAAAAGGTAACAGGAATCTAAAAAGGCAGCAAAAGAAAATGAATTTGCTGAAACCAAACAAAGTCCAACTCACCTGCTGAATTATCCGTTCTCTTAATTTTGTAGGCTGTCGTCCCGCTCCTCTCTGAGGACAAGTCAGTCACTGTGCCTGAGACAGAAAAACCTAGGGACAGGTAATGCCGCACAATCCTTTTTAACCAAACTTCAGATCTCTATTATTATTATATGCTCTCTAGAGAATAACAGTAGCTAGTGCCTAAGGCACTTGACTGCTAACCAGATGGCTGGCAGTTCAAATCCACCAGCCACTGCTCAGAAGGAAGGTTGGGCAATCTACTTCCCATAGTGATACCATCTCAGAAACCCGAGGAAGGGTCGCTATGAGTTGGGCAGGTCCGACTTGATAGCACATAACAACAACAGAGAATAACAGGAGCTCTGGTGGCGTAATGCCTAAGGCATTTGACTGCTAACTGGAAGGCTGGTGGTTCAAACCCACCAGCCACTCCTCAGAACAAGAGTCAGGCAATGATAACACCCTGGAAACCCAAGGAGGCGTACTCTGTGGCAGTGAGTTTTTAGAGTTAGAGAATAACACTGCTAGATAACTTTAAACATTTGTAATTTAGCCACATCTAAATAAATTTTATGAACTTAAAAGTAATTGCAAGAAAACATGAAATTCAATATTGCTATTTTTCTGTGGTGCCGTTGTTTGTATTTTACCTGTATTATTTAAAACATGTTTTGAATACCTGGCTAAATTCTGCTTTAAATTATGAAATTGCTTGATTCTAAATCGGTTAAAAAGAAAAAAATATATTTTTTTTATGTGTCCTCAGAAACAACTCTTTGTTAATAACTTTTGTCCTTGAGCGAACAGGTGGTTCAGCCAGCCATTGAAAAGGAGCAGTTTTTTAATCTTTTTTTCTCCCCCGACTTATAGTCTTGTGCCATCGCCAACTCAGTCCTCTTCAGATCCTTCACCTCCAGAAGTATCAGGCCCTTCCTCATCCCAAGTGGCTATGAAAACTCGCCGACTCAGCTCTACTTCAACAGGAAAGCCCCTGCTCTCTGTGGAGGATGATTTTGAGAAACTAATATGGGAGATTTCAGGAGGCAAATTAGAGGCTGAGATTGACCTGGATCCTGGGAAGGATGAAGATGACCTTTTGCTTGAGCTATCAGAAATGATTGATAGCTGAAGGTGGTAGTGCAAAAAAAAAAAAAAAAACCTCACCAAAAAACTGGACTTAGTTTCATCTATTATCACATTTACCCGAGGTGATCATTGCGTTAGTCTAGAATTTGACCCACATCAGAAGTATACCTCTGAATTACCTGTATGTGTCCCAGATTCCTTGGGGTCAGATTTTTAAAGTCACTCATTTCATTTTGTTCATTTGATGCCATTGTTTAGCATCTTTGAAATAAAGTTCTGTTTTACCTTTCTCTCTGCAAAAAGAGACTGAGAGGAGGATCCAGGTGAAAGGACGCAAGAGAACTAGTGACTCCTTGAGGTGTTTTGTCAGTTTGGCTTTTTTTTCCCCGTTTGTTGTATTTCTTTTATGTATTGTCTTAATGTACATAATATTACCTAAATTTGAAAAGGATGAAGACAGCTGCTACCATTAAGGACCAAATTTCATGCTACCACTAAACAAAAAATTCACTGCGTCTATGTTAAATTGTATGTCTTTTTAAATGTATTTAGAGATTCATCTAAGCTTTAGAGAAGGCTGAGTAGCTTAGGAAGCCAGTAATCGGGACATAACTTTGTACCTGATTTTGATGCTTCTGCTGCTCTATAAGCCTCTGAAAAGCAATAGCTAATTTATTATTACTGTAATTTTTTAAGGCTTTAAAGTGCCTCTGGGGTTCCCTGAAACTAATTTTCTATTTCTGGGATTTCCTGGATTCTCTATAAGAGATGATGATATGATTAGAGGAATTCTTTTTAGTATGGAAGCTGTCCCTTTTTCAGTACTTGCCTCCTATTGTGATTGAATTATCAAAGGGACAAAAATTGGTTAATTTTTTATTTCTAACTCTCAGCAAACTCCTCTTGCCTAATATTTATTTGGGTCCCTGTAACTAACTGAGGGGAAAAAATGAATTCATTGAAGCTGCCAATATTTATCTATGAACTGTAGCAGTACACTGACTTGTACTGTAGCAGGGACATTGAGATGCTCGGGGGGTGTATTGCATACCTTCCAGTTACACTGTTTTCTTCATTTCTGAATTGAATTTTATTTTCTTGGTGTTGGTCTCCTTCATGTCACCTCAAGGGTTTAGACTTGTGAAGGAACAAGTATGATGGGGATAGTAGTCTTGAAAGGAGACATACTGTACATAATCGGAAGGAAAAAGAAAGGACTTACCCATTTTGATATGTTGCTGTAGGTGGCCAGTTTTGTTTCTCAAAGGGAAATCTGACCCACCTGTCAAGCTGGCTCCTAAGGAACTGCTGTTGTAAACAGCTCATCAAGAGTTGAACCTCCACGTAGCCATTTTGGAAATATGGAAAAGGAAGAAAGCCACGGGACTGCCTGTTCAGTTTTGGGGAAATGTGGATGATTCTGCACAAGCAAAAATGACTTGAAATTTACAAATAGACACCTCTCTACCAATCCATCTTCAGTGACCGAATGTTGTATGATAGCCGTCCAAAGCAGGGGTGGAATTAATCTGGTTTCACAACACATTTTCTACTTTTTTCGTTTTTGGAATCACCTTACAGATTCCAGGTCCCTTTTGTATATAACCTTTATTCTTTTGTTTTTTAAAAATAACTATGTCATATTTAAATCCCTTGTATTAGTCAGTGATTCATGTTCAGCATTATTTCAACCATTTGCCATTACAGAAAGAAATACTTATTTGTGTTCTAAATAAAACTGGTGTAGAAAAGTCTTGATACTGTGAGTCAGTAGTCTTACATTACTTCATCCTACCCTCTGACTTGACAGAGATCCTAGTCAGAATTGTGTTGCCTTGTGTAAATGCTCCAGATTCACAGATTACTGTTGGGTTTTAGAGACTTTTCATAAGGACCTGTGCCAAACACATCTACACATGTGCTCAATTTAAGTTTTACCTGCATATACATTAGGTAAGAATGCATGTCATTATTGTATGTACCTTCTATCATGCATGAGAAGTTTTTTCTGCATGTGAAAAATTATTTACTTCAGGAGAGTCCAGATATTTTCAGCAGTCTATATCAATTTTAAATTATTATGGGGACACATACGTATTTGTTAGTTACTAAAGAACGTGGATTTTTTAATAGTAGTCTTAAGTCTCAGCAAGTTGAATCAACCTTTCATAAAATGCAAAACAGATTGTATGTTTAATATTGAATGATGATGGCCTTCAATTTTAACAGGAGGAGGAAGGCCCAAATGCTGCAGAGTTTGGCCATATCCAGAAGTGTTAAGATTGTTTTGAACATATGTATCTGTATCAAGGTAAATCCCAAAGTTCTGACCTCAATTTTGAATTCCAATGAAACTTCTCCTATATGTCCAAAACATAGATTTGTTTCATCTCAGCTAGTTTGAAACCACCACAGAGAGAAGACTGATGTTTGTTTATTACCACTTCAGGAACAAAGTTTGATCAATATTGATTAAAGCTCTATGATCGTTTTCTAAAACTGGGTCCATTTCACCAGAATAATTCTGCAATTGATTAATTGATTTGAATTTTGCAGCTTGGCAACAGGAAGTACATGCTTTCTAGGTGCTAACTGTTGTAATAGGCAACACTCCTTTAAACTAGCTAATATTTATTGAGTACTTAACTACTTACCTCTTAATTCACATTTCCATTTTGACACTGTATTGGAAGATCATTGCCGTTTTTCTCATTGTAGTTCCAATATTCAGATTTAACAGTAAAAAAGTACACTCTTAGGAACCATTGTGTTTGTATTGAACCTTTCAAGAACCCTTTTTTATTAAATGTGATCTTAAGAAACTGCTCAAATAAATCTTTGAAAGTTTTTGCAATCGAGACATCTGAAATTTCCAAACTGCTTCAGTTTATTTTGAATTTGCAAAATGATGGTATTTAAGGATGTGTGCCCAAAGAAAATAATTGACCATTAAGAAAATTATATATATTGTACAGTAAAACGGGCAAAAAATAAATAAGCAATGACTGAATAAGAACAGCAATCTAGAAAATTTATCTATTTTTAGATTTAGGTTCCAGAGGATTTACTGAATTGGGCAATAATGTATTTAAATTTGGTTGAATTTATAATTTAAGAGGCTGAGTCTGAGGTAATAAGCAAAAAGCAGTAAGTGAACTAAAACTTGGTATTGACTTTCCCTAGGTTTTTTGGTCTTAAGATTCTGTGACTGATTTGTCCTCAAAAGGAAGTGAGACCTAGAAAGTTGAGAGTAAAGGTAAGCTCAGCCAAAAATCAGATTCTGAAGAAGGCAGAGAAGGAAAAAAAGACTCCTGGTGAAGCTAAGTACAGGCATACCTCATTTTATTGTGCTTCACTTTAGTGTACTTTGTAGCTACTGCATTTTTTTTTTTTTTTTTACAAATTGGTGGTTTGTAGCAATCCTGTGTCAAGCAGGTTGGTTGGCACAATTTTTCCAATAGCTTGTGCTCACTTCATGTCTCTTGTGTTTTGGTAATTCTCACAATATTTCACACTTTCATAATGCTCTTGCACACTTTAATAGACTATAGTGTAAACATAACTTTTAAATGCACTGGGAAGCCAAAAGATAATGTGACTAGCTGTATTGCAATATTAGCTTTATTGCAGTGGTTTAGAACCAAACTTGCAATATCTGAGGTATGCCTGTAAATGAAGGGAAGGAAAAGCACAATGGAGTGAACGCTGACACCTTTGTGTGGATAATGAGGTCATTTATTAGGACTGGGAGCTCAAGGAGGATGAGCAAACTTAGAAAAGTTAGTGTGGAGAAACATGATAGAAATATATTGGCATGTAACTGCCACAAAGCATTTTGGACTCCTACCCCTGGTGGCTCAATGGTTACTGGAAGGGTTTGTGTTTCAAACCCACCAGCAGCTCAGCAGGGGGAAAGACTTGGTGATCTGCTTCTGTGAAGGTTACAGCCTAGGAATCACTATGGGACAATTCTGCTCTATTACAAGGGGTCACTTGGGTGGGAATCAACCGGATAGCACACAATAGCCACCCCTTGAAGAGGCTCAGATGAGAACATTATGTACTCTAACCATAATTTAACACTACTGGCCACTAGGGAAGGAGGTCTCATGGTGTAGTGCCTAAAGCATTTGACTGCTAACCAGAAGGTTGGTGGTTCTAACCCACAAGCTGCTCTGTGGAAAGAAGATGGGGTAAATTACTTCTGTAAAGATTTACTACCTCAGAAACACAATGGTGGTTGCTATGAGTCAGAATTGATTCAATGGCAGTAAGTTTGGTTTTTGGTTTTGGCCACTAGGGGTAGACAAGAGTATAAGACAAGCCCTTGAAGTACTTAGGAAATACTTTTAGAGAAAAGTACCAGGAGTGAAGTTGGTGCAAATAATAAGCAAGTGCTGGTATGTTGTTCTGTGCCGTCGAGTTGGACCCAACTCATAGTGACCCCTCCTTGGGTTTCAGAGGCACTATGACTACGGAAGTAGATTGCCCAACCTTCCTTCTGAGGAGTGGCTGGTGCGTTTGAACCGCCAGCCTTCTGGTTAGCAGTCAAGTGCCTTAGGTACTATGCTACCATATGGGAGGGATAAATGAGTGTGACATCATTGAGTTGCAAACTGCTCAGGGTAGGCTTCCTGGAGGTGTGAGAGCCAGAGTTTTGTGTAGTTTAGCAAAGGAGATGATTTGATTGGCACACAAGGCCAAAATTGAGCAAGTAAGGTTTGTTTTCATAACCTTTGACCATCATCCTGTTGGTACTTTTCTTTAGAGCCTCTGCTTTGTCTCATTCTTGCTCTCAGTTGGCTGTCAACTATTCTTGGCTAAAGTAGGAATGGGAAAGAAAAATCTACTTAAAATTCAAATTAAGTCACTCTGCTTCATAAATGCTTCCTTGCTTCCCTCTTTCCTCTGAAATTAAATTCAAGGTCCTTAGCATAGCATGTAAGGGCCCCAGCCTATCAGTTTCTTCTGCCACTGACCCTTCATGCTGGACACTCCAGCAAAACTTCCTGCAGTTGATTTCCCAAATACGCTAATCTCTCTAGCCCTTTGCCTTGGTTAATGCTATGGCTATTCTACCTAAAAGTCTGTTTCCCTCTTTTCTTTCTGCTAACCCCTACATACCCTGTACCACCAGGCTACCTCTCTCAACACTGCACATTCCCTCTCACCAAAGTGGGATTTAGTACTTGACACCAGTAATGTTTTGTGTGAACAGTCTACTTCTTGACGGTTTTCTTGCTTAGGAAATGGTATAGATGATGCAACTCCTGATTAACTGTTTTCCAAGGAGTTGGAAAGTTTGAACTAGACTCTCACCATCTCATACCTATAGATAGTTTCATCTAGCAGTTTACAGATTATCAGCTATAATTTTGTGAGAAATCATTTTGCATCTTCAAATAAGAACATCTGGATTTCATTATTATCTGGCCCAATCCTCAGATTATACCTTTTTTTTTTTTAATAGTGGTTTGAGTGAAAGTACGGAGCAAATTAGTTTTCCATTCAACAATTTATACACATTTTGTTTCGCCACATTAGTTGCAATTCCTTCAATGTAACAGCACTCTTCCAGCACTTCCTCCTTGTTTCTCCAGTTTCATTCATCTGTTTTTCCTGCCCCTTCCTGCCTTCTGAGCTTTGTTTTGGGGCAAATCCTGCCCTTTTTGGGTCTTTTATGGTTGATTCCTTTGAAAACTACATTCCTCATGAGTATTATTGCTCACTTTATAGGCCTGTTGTTTGGCTGCTAGGTGATCCTGGGGGTGGGTTCAATTCCATGTCTAAAGGATGTCTGAGGGCCACGGTCTTGGAGGTTCCAACAGTCTCTTATCAGACCAGGTAGTCCAATCTATTTTATAATTTTAAATTTGTTCAACATTTTTCTCCCATTCTGTCCACGACCTCCTGTGATCCCAGTCAGAGTGTTTGGTAGTGGTAGCCAGGCACCATCTAGTTTTTCTGGCCACACGGTAGTGGAGGCTGTGGTTCACGTGGTCCATTAGTGCTTTGGAATAATTGTTTCCTTCAGCCTTTGATTTTCTTCACTCTTTTCTTCAGCTGGAGAGAGAACAATATTTGCATCTTAGATGACTGCTACTCACCACAGTAGGGTGTAGAGCATCGTCTTTTATGCCAATTGACTTGACTGTCCCCTGAGACTGTGGTCCCAAGCCCCCAAGCCTCATTCCCACAAGATATTTGGTTATGCCTGAGAAGTTTGCCCCTGGTTTGCTCTATTGTATACATGAATATATTTTGCAACATATACAAATACATATGTAGAAACATCCTCTGCCATTCCTATATGTAGTTGTAGGTATAGCCCATTTGTCTACCCATACCCATTCAATGTGCATTTCTACCTGTGTATCCAATCACAGATTAGTGTTTGTTATTACTTATATTGCCACATTGTATATATAATAGTACTTTTACCTTTGTTGTCTGTAACTCTTGTGCACCTCTCAGTGTCTTCCTTTTCCTTAGTAATAATATTGTGCCGATCTCTTCCTTATTATATATTGCCTTTCCCTTCACCCAAACTAATACATGTCTTATCAGTTGTGGTTGTTAGGTGACGTTGAGTCTGTTTTGACTCAGAGATTTTATGTACAACAGAACAAAACACTGCTCAGTCCTGTGCTGTCCTCAGAATCATTGCCATGCTGGAGCCCGTTGTTGCAGCCACTGTGTCGATCCATCTCGTTGAGGGTCTTCCTCTTTTTCACTGACCATTTACTTTACCAAGTATGATGTCCTTCTCCAGGGACTGGTCTCTCCTGATAACATGTCTAAAGTACAAGAGGTGACATCTCACCATCCTTGCTCCTAAAGAACATTCTGGCTGTGCTTCCTCCATGACAGATTTGTTCATTCTTCTAGCAGTCTATGAATAGCAGTCAATTATCTAGTTAGTGATTTTCCCTCCCCCTTCCTCCCATCCCTGGTGGCAATCAATCAAAGAATGTTTCTGTGTGTAAAACTTCTCTTGACTTTTTATAATAGGGGTCTCATACAATATTTGCCCTTTAGTGATTGGCTTATTTCACTCAGGGTAATATTCTCCAGGTTAATCAATGTTACAAGGTGTTTCACAGATTCTTCATTATTTAATGTTGTAGTATTCTATTGTGTGTATGTACCATAATTTGTTTATCTATTCATCCGTTGTTGGGCACTTAGGTTATTGCCATCTCTTTGCTATTGTGAATAATGCCGTGATGAACATGGGTATGCATATATCTATTCATGTCCTAGCTGTTGTTTCTCTGGGATACATACCTAGTAGTGGGGTTGCTGGATCAAATGATATTTGTATTCCCAACTTTTTAAGGAAGGTGCCATACCATTTTCCACAGTGCTTGTACCATTTTACAGTCCCACCTGCAGTCTCAGTGTTCTAAACAGTACACTGCCTGTGTATTCTAAACAGTACACAGACCAGGTAGTCCAATCAGCATTTAATGTTTTCTGCCTTACTGAATGTTGCTGCTGTTGCTGGGGTGAGATGGTATCTCATTGTTGTTTTGATGTGCAATCTTGTTGTTTTGATTTGCAAGTCTCTTAATGGCTAATGGTCATGAGCATTTCTTCATGTGTTTGTTGGCTACCTGAATGTCTTTGGTGAAGTGTCTGTTCATGTCTCCTGCCCATTTTTTACTTGAATTGTTTGTCTTTTTGCTGTTGAGGTGCTGAGGCTTTCTACAAGCTTTCTGGTCCCTTGTCATATCTTTGCCAATAAATTTTTTCTAGTCTGTAGGTTCTCTTTTCACTGTTTTGGGAGAAGTCTTTTGATGTGCATAAGTGTTTAATTTTTAGGAGGTCCCAGTTGTCTAGTTTATCTTTTGCTTTTGTGCATTTTTGGTTGTTTGATGATAGACTATTTATGCCATAAATTTTAAGTCCTTACCAATTTGGATGCCTTTCATTTTCCTTTCTTGCCTTATTGCTCTGGCTAGCACTTCCAATAGGAGCTCTGGTAGCCTAGTGGCTAAGGCACTTGACTGCTAACCAGAAGGCTGGCGGTTCAAACCC
>NW_006921662.1:11926835-11932473 GCF_000298275.1 Orycteropus afer afer
TTTTTTTTTTTTTTTTCTGTTGTCTTTGCCTAGCTTTGGTATCAGGGTTATGCATGCTTCATAAAATAAATTTGGGAGTATTCCATCCTTTTCTGTGTTCAGAATAGTTTGGGTAAAATTGGTGTTAGCTCTTCTCTGAATGTGTGGTAGAATTCTCCAGTTAAGCCACCTAGGCCAGGACTTTTTTGTGTGCAATTGTTTTTCAGTGACCTGTTCAATTTTTCCCTTTGTTAGGGGTCTGTTCAAATTTTCTACCTCAGTCTTTCTTAGTTTAGGTAGGTAGTGTGTTTCTAGAAATTTGTCCATTTCTTCTAGGTTATCAAATTTGTTGAAGTACAGTTCCTCATAGTTTTCTGTTATCATTTTTATTTCTATTGGTTTTATTGTTATGTCACCAATTTCATTTCTCATTCATGTTATTTGAATCTTCTCTGTCTTTTCTTTTGTTACTTTTGCCAGTGGTTTGCAGTGTTGTTAATTTTCTAACTATTTCTAGGTTGGCAAGGTATTTTGCTTATTTGCACACTCTGCCTTTGGATAACTGATTCTTGATGTTGTTGGTTCTCTGTCCAAAGGATTCCTTTAGGATTTCTTGTAATGTTGGTCTGGTTTCTATAAATTCTCCTAATTTCTGTTTATCTGGAGATGTCCTATTTTCACCATTGTGGTTGAGGTACAGTTTTGCTGATTATATAATTCTTGGTTAGGAATTTTTTTCTTTAAGAGTTTTAAAGGTGTCATCCCATTGCCTCCTTGCCTGTACGGTTTCTAATGAGAAATCACAGCTTGGTCATATTGGTTCCTGTTGTAGGTAGAATTTTGTTTTTCCCAGGTGTTCTCAGGATTCTTTGTCTTTGGTTTTAGAAATTTTGATTATATGTCTTGGTGACTTTCTTTTGGAGGCTATCCTGTGTAGTATTCGTTGAGGTTTTTGGACGGGTATATTTTCATCATTCATGATTCAGGGAAGTTTTATGCCATGAGAGCTTCAACAATTCTCTCTGTGGTTCCCCACCCGCACACACATAATTCTTACACTTACTTCATTTTTCTTCATTTTTTCTGATTTTTCCTCATACAAATTGGTGTCAAAGGATTTGTCCTCTAATTTGCTTATCCTGTGTTCTATTAGGAACTCTGGTAGCATAGTGCCTAAGGCATTTGACTGCTAACCAGAAGGCTGGTGGTTCAAACCCAGCAGCCACTCCTCGGAAGGAAGGTTGGGCAATCTGCTTCCATAGTGATACTGCCTCAGCAACCCAAGGAGGAGTCGCTATGAGTCAGGTCTGACTCAACAGCACATAACAGCAACAACATCTTCTGTTGATTCACTTCTAATCCTTTATCCTTTTAATGTGTTGTCTTATCTCTAAAGTGTTAGTGTTAATCTTCTGAATTTCTAATGGCTGTTTTTGTATGGTTTCTAACTGTTTTGTCATTTTGCTCTTGTAGTGTTTTCCCAAATTATTCTAGGAGATTGTCTGTGTTTACCTTGATTTTGTTTGTGGTTTTTTGAGTGTGAGTGTCTTGGAGGTTCCTATATATATGTCTTTTGAATTTCTTATTAGGTAGTTTCATTATCATTTATTCCTCAGGGATATTTCTTGGTTCTTTGCTCACTTGCTTCAACTATCTTGTACTGTTTCTCTGATTTGAAGTTGTTTCTGAGATATTTTGGTGCTGTTGTATTTATTTTTAGATTATTGGTTGGTTTGTTTTGCTCTGGCTTTTTGTTTTCCTTTGATATATCTAGGCAGGTGAGGTGAGCATGCTGCTTTGGTCAGTAGTTTGACAGCACTTGGGTGCTCCCTACTTGTCTCTGGGTGGATGAAGTAACAAGGAGGAGTGTGAGCACGGGTCTCTGTTTGCTAGTTATGTAAAGCAGCTGCAGGCAGGATGAGCAGGTGTTATCCACAGTCTGTCATTGATCAGTGGTTTAGGAGCAGGTGGTGGCACTTGCCCATTGGTTGAGGTGGCAGGTATGGCTGACTAGTGGGGGCACAATGCCCTCCTTGCTTCACTCTGGATTTGTTTACACTATGTCTTTGTCTTATTGGGGATTCTGTGACATCAACTTCTTTTTCTTATATGTGGTCTTCTGTATCTCAAAATGGCAATGCTGTGTTGAATCTCTGCTCCATCTCTCTCCTCAATTGCTGTTTTCATTCCATTTCTTTTTCCAATTGGTGTTTAATACTTTATCCTTTCATTTGATGTTCAGAGTTCCACAATTATCATATGTGTCTCTTTCACTTGGTTTCTCAAGTGTTTGTGGTAGAGGAACTGGGTGGAGAGTTGTCACTAGGTCACCATCTTGTCTCCTCTCCGATTATAACTTTTTTTTTCCACTTTTTGTGATTTGAGTGAAAGTTTACAGAGAAAATTCATTTTTCATTCAACAGTTCATACACACTTTGTTTCATGGCATGGTTTGCAGTCCTTACAATGTAACAGCTCTCTTCCCACTTCCTCCCTCTGGTTGCCTTTTCCCTGTGTCCTTCTTTCCTAGTGTGGTAGTTCAGTTTGTGTGTCAACTTGGCTGGGCCCAGTTGAGTGGCTGGGCAGCTGGATGTTAAGTATTCCCCATGATGAGACTGGTCATCAACTCCATGGTGGAATCTACTGGGAGCAGCTGAGCAGCTGCCTTAGGGAATGTGGTCTGCTTCCTGTATATAAGCAGAAGGCTTGGGGAAAGGTCTCTAGCTTATGGCATGCTTTGACCCTGCATGTAGCTGTGTTGTTGTTCAGCAGCCTGCCATGCTCTGCTGGCCTTGGGACTTACAATGGACTTGAAGTAATGGCCTGCTGTGTGGGTTGGTAACATCAGGACTATGTCTTTTTACTTGTCAACCTTGGGTTTGTTAGCCTTAGCAGCCAGTAGCTGCCTGAGTGAAGAAAAGCCTCCAGCTTCAGTGGGCCGGGAGCAGGAGGGAGAGCTGCAACCCAAGGTTGAGGGCCTTTCACCCAGCCCCTAGAGCCTGGCATTTTGAACTTGGACTTAAAGCCTCCAAATTGTAAGAATAAACTCCTGTTTGTTAAGGCCATCCCATTTGTGGTATATTCCTGTCAGAGTGACACTAGGTAACCAGAACACTAAGCATTTCTGTCTTCTGAGCTTTCTTGATGTGTAAATGCTGCCCTTCCAGTTTATAACTTTTTGTAGTTTTGTAGTTTCCTATTTCACTCCATATTCCACTTCCCAAGCATCTAACTTATGTTTTCAATTAGGCATTTGTCAGGGGTGGATTTTTTTTTTTTTTTTTTGTAGAGGATAATTAACCAGAGAAACTTTCCCTTATGTCATAAACTGCACAGCACACTGCTTTGGAAATAGCTATTGCCATCCAACAGACTTTTGTTGTATATTGTGAGACTTCCAACATCAGGGTGAGTGCCTTAAAAACAGAGTTCAGGTATGAATGAGATCAAGCAAGGGGGAATGAGGGAGAAAAAAACAAGACGCTTTATACACTGTGTCTGATCGTTACTAGAATGTTCTAAAATGTTATTTGACTTAACAAACCAACAACAGTTGGTGTGCACCAAGACACAGGCTTTATTTCTTTAATATCTATTCCATTAACAGCTGAAATGATTTGATGTTGAAAATATGTCTTGCAAAATCTCCAGCTCTCAGAAAGCAGCTGTTGTGTGGGAACATGAGCTGCCTCAGCAGAGTCTCTAGCCAATTCTGACTCTGAAACTTCAGAGCTCTCTCCATGACCTCAGTGCTCCCATGTAACCCACTGGCTCCTGCATTAACCCAGGAATACCTCACTTGTATAATTAGCTGGAAACTTCCCCACTGTAATGGACTGAATCAAGTGTTTATAAATATTCAAGAAAAATCTTCTGTTTACCCTATTGTTTTTAAATTGTTTACTTGTCCATCTGCCCCAGCAGAGTATAAATCCCTTGAGACAGAGATTCTTACTTAACTATATATTCTTAGCACCTGGTACAGGCCTTCACTAAACCAGTAAATCTTTACTGAATGAATGAAGAATTTCATTGGGTCATGTCAGAGGCTGCTGATCTTTGTTAGGCTGTCCCTGACTCTTCCCAACACATCTTATGCTTTTTTTTTTTTTTTTTTGACCCTGACACAGCAATTCAGCAAGTTATGAAGCTTCTGGTTGAGATGGAGCTTCAAGCTGAGAGGAAGGATATGCTTAAATATTTGGGAGGCCTAGAGGTGACTCCTGCTTCAGTCACATGTATCCTGGGGCCAGTGATTTCCAAGTCTATTTCGCAGGTACCTTGGATATATCATGAAAATCTCAAATGTAAGAAAGTTATGATTAGTAATACACAAAAAAGGAAGCATGTTTCCTAGCATTATACTTTGTTGTTGTGTTGTTAGGTGCCGTCAAGTCGTCTCCAACTCATAGCAACCCTATGCATAGCAGAATGAAACACCACCTGGTCCTGAGCCACCTCCATGATCCTTGCTATACTTGAGCCCATCACCGCTGCCACCATGTCAATCGATCTCGTTGACAGCCTTCCCCTCTTTCTTCGACCCTCCACCTTACCAAGCTTGACGTCCTTCTCCAGGGAATGGTCCCTTCTGACAACATGACCAAAGTATGTGAGACAAAGTCTGGCCATTCTTGCCTGCAAGAAGCATTCCAGCTGCACTTCCTCCAGAACAGACCTGTTCTTTTCACAGTCCATGGTACTTTCATCACTTTTCGCCAACACCGCAGCTCAAAAGCATCAATTCTTTAGTCTTTCTCATTCATTGTCCAGCTCTCACATGCATATGAAGCAATTGAAAATACCATAGCTTGTGTCAGGTGCACTTAGTCCTCAAGAAGAAATCTTTTGCTATTCAGCACTTGAAAGAGGTCCTTTGTAGCGAATTTGCCCAGACTATAGGTCGTCTGAGGGAGCTCTGGTAGCATAGTGGCTAAGGCACTTGACTGCTAACCAGAAGGCTGGCGGTTCAAACTCACCAGCCGCTCCTCGAAAGGAAGATGGAGCAATCTACTTCCGTAGTGATACTGCCTGGGAAACACAAGGAGGGGTCGCTATGAGTTGGGTCTGGCTCAATGGCGCATAACAACAACAACATAGGTCATCTGATGTCCTGACTGCTGCTTCCATTGGTGTTGATTGTAGAACCAAGTAATGTGAAGTCTTTGACAATTTTAATCTTTTCTCCATATATTGTGAAGCTGCTAATAGGACCAGTTGTGAGGATTTTTGTTTTCTTTATATTGAGATGTAATGCATACTGCAGACTGTATTCTTCAATCTTCATCAGTAAGTGCTTCAAGCATCCTCACTTTCAGCAAGCAAAATTGTGTCATCAGTGTATATCACAGGTTGTTAATGATTCTTCCTCCAATCCTGATGCCACGTTCTTCATATAGTCATAGCTTCTCGGATTCCTTGGTCAGCATACAGATTGAATAAGCATGGTGAAAGGATACAACCCTGACGTACTCCCTTCTTGACTTTAAACTATGCAGTGTCCCCTTGTTCTGTTTGAACGATAGCCTCCTGGTCTATGTACAGGTTCCTCATGAGTACAATTAAGTATTCTGGAATTCCCATTCTTCTCAATGTTATCCACAATTTGTTATGATCCACACAATCAAATGTTTTTGCAGTCAATAAAACACAAGTAAAT
>NW_006921662.1:11933935-11940533 GCF_000298275.1 Orycteropus afer afer
TTTGTGATGATGAATGCCATGCCATTCCTTTTCAGATTGTCATTTCAGGCATAGTAGATCATATGGTTGTCTGATTCAAAATGGGCAAAACCAATCCATTTCAGCTCACTAATGCCTAGAATAGGAGCTCTGGTAGCATAGTGCCTAAGGCACTTCACTGCTGACCAGAAGGCTGGTGGTTCAAACCTACCAGCCACTCCTCAGAAGGAAGATTAGGCAATCTACTTCTGTAGTGATACTGCCTTAGAAACCCAAGGAGGGGTCGCCATGAGTCGGGGCTGACTCAACGGCACATAACAACAACAACAATGCCTCGAATATCAATTTTTATGCATTCCATTTCATTTTTGACAACTTCCAACTTTCCTAGATTCATACTTTGTACATTCCATGTTCCGATTATTAATGGATGTTTGCAGCTGTTTCTCCTCAATTTGAGTCATGCCACATCAGTACATGGAGGTCCTGAAAGACTTACTTTATCCATATCATTAAGGTTGGTTCTACTCTGATTTGACAGCTCTTTCCCAGTCCTATTTTGAGTGCCTTGTGACCCAAGGGGCTTGTCTTCCTGTACTGTGTCGGACAATGTTTCTAAGCTATTCATAAAATTTCCCAGTGATGTATCAGGTAGTGTTTCTCTGCTATTCATAAGGTTTTCCTTGGCCAATTTTTTGAGAAGTGGATGGCCTCTTCCTTCTTCCTCGTCTGTCTCAGTCTGTACGCTGAGTTGAAGCCTGTGCACCATGTCCAACCCTGCTGGCATTTGAAACCCTGGAGGCACAGCCTCAAGTCTCATAGCAACATGCAAGCCCCATAGGATGACAAACTGACAGACAAGTTTGTCTCCCTTAGCTGTTGGAAACCTCTGCACCCTCCCCTTACCTAATTCCTACCTGGAACTTGCCACTTTGTGGTCCTCAGCCGCTCCCTCCCTTTCCTGGCTCTAGGGGACTGGGGCCTGCCTGCCTCCCACCCCTTACCTGGATCCTGCTGCTCCTGTTGTCCCTGGCCACTCTATCCCTTTCATGGCTCTTGGGAGCTAGGGCACTATACTTGGGGGTTTTTTTTTGTTTGTTTGTTTCTTTTTCCCTTAAGTATTAGGGAAATTTTCAAACACAGAAGTAAAGAGAGTAGTGTAACACACCTACATGTAGTTACCCAACCTGAAACCAAAACCATTGCCGACTTATAGGACCTTATAGGACAGAGTAGAAATGCCCCATAGGGTTTCAGGCTGTAAATCTTTAAAAAAGCAGACTGCCACATCTTTCTTCTGCAGAGTGGCTGGTTGAACTGGCAGCCTTTTGGTTAGCAGCCAAGCACTTAACCAATGTGCTACCATAGCTCCCATATGTAATCACCCTGCTTCAACAGTTAAAAATTCATGGACAATCCTGTTTCATCTATACCCATACTAACTATCTAGCCCCATTCTGACTCCCAGGACCAGGATTAAAGCACAGCAAATAAAAACCATAAGCACAAATTTAAGGAAGCATTCACAGTTTTTCTCCGTAGGCACCTGTGGTAATTAAGGTTGCTTGTCAACTTGGCTGGGCCTGATTTTGAGTGGCTGGGCAGCTGGTGGTAGTTACCATGATGAGACTGGCAATCACCTCCATGGTGGAATCTGCCATAAGCAGCTGAGTAGCTCCATTAAGAATGTGCTCTGCTTCCCATATATAAGGAAAAGCTTTGGGAATGCTCTGCAGCTTTTTTGCACTCTTGAACCCTGCATGTAGCCAAGTCAGAGTTCAGCAGCCTCCCATGCCCTGCCAGTCTTGGGACTTGACTTAGTGGCCTGCCATGTTACTTGGTAGGAGCTATGGTAGCGTAGTACCTAAGGCACTTGACTGCTAACCAGAAGGCTGGCGGTTCACACCCATCAGCCGCTCCTTGGAAGGAAGTTTGGGCAGTCTACTTCAGTAGTGATACCACCTTGGAAACTCAAGGAGGGGTCACTATGAATTGGATCTGATTTGATGGCACACAACAACAACAACATGTTATTTGTTAATATTGGGACTGTGCCTTTTTACTTCTTGACCTTGGGTTTGTCAGCCTCAGCAGCCAGCAGCTGACTGAGTGAAGAAAAGCCACCAGCTTTGGTGGGCCAGAAACAGGAGGCAGAGCTGAAGCCCAAGGTTGAGGGGCTTTCACCCAGCCCCTAGAACTTGGCACTTTGAACTCGGACTTCTAGCCTCCTGAACTGTAAGAGAATAAACTCCTGTTTGTTCAAGCCATCCCATTTGTGGTTTATTCTTGTCAGAGAGGCACTAAATACCCAAAACAGTGCCTAACTTGCCTCATCCTAATCCTGATCCTGCTGGCTCCACTAGATTATTTTGAAGTGAATCTCAGACATATCATAGCTTGCTTTTTTTTTTTTTTTTTTTTCTTTCCTTAATGTATGTGATTGGAAATGATCATTTCATATAGGGTACAAAGAGCTTCTTCAATCTGAATCATGGTTGCTGTGATAGTTGGAGCTGTGTGTCAACTTGGCTTAGATCCCAGTTCTGTGTGGTTGTTCCCATGATGGGATCGGATGACTGTCTTCTGAGAGGCCAGTTTGTTCAAGGGGAGTTTCCCTAGTGGTATGGCCTGCTTCCAGGTTATCCAGGGACATCCTGGGAAGAGAGACATTCTTCTGTGGACAGGGATTCTGTTGTGCAGCCTACAACTGTCTGTGAGTGAGCAGTCCACCATTCGGCCTGGAGATCTTGGATTCGTCATTCGTTGGAGTCAACAGCTGATGTACTGCCTGCCAGCCTTGGGCTTCTCGGCCTGTGAGGGGAAAAGCCTCCAGCCTGACGTTTCCTCCAGGGACTTTGGCCTTGCTGGCTTCTATAAGTTTGTGAGCCATTTTCCTAAGATAAACTTTTCTCTCTCTTTATATATATATAAGCTTTGCTGTTTTTTGTTTCTCTAGAGAACCCAGTCTAACACAGTTGCACAGTATTATACCATTTTAAGTGTACAATTCAGTGACATTAATTATACTTACCATATTGTGTAACCATTACCACTATCTGTGTCCAAATGTTTTTTATCACCTTTCATAGAAACTCAGAACCCACTGTTAAAAATCATATTAAGCCAATAATATAAATAAATTAAAGTTTATTTAATATGCCATTTACAAATTGGGGTCACATTTTGATTAGTTGAGTCAAAAATGTTCCAAAGACAAGAGAACCTTGAAACACTCTTATGCCAAATCTTATTGCCTTTGCCATGGAGAAAAGGGTTGGACCAGAACTGATAAACAAATTAGAGGTCGGAAAGGATTTTTATACAGCATGTCTTGAAGAACAATTAAAATAATTACTGATTTACCCTAAACATAACTCCCAGTCTAACCCATGGATTCTGTTTCCTGAAACTGACAGAATTCTTCAAAAGAGCACAATGTCTGAGGCAGTCTTCCTAGTTTATCTGGATTAATGTTTGACTCAAAGTTCAAAGGTGGCATTTAGGAAACAGTTTCTTCAAGGCTCAGGGTTCAAAAGGATACCTGAGTGCAAATTGTCCAGGTGGGTCACCCCAACTCCATAGAGCCAGAAATCTGGATTGTTGGAGAATTTAAAGGCTTTCTCACCCTTCCTTAAGTAACAACTCATTGCCCCTTCTCTCCAGCCCCTGGTAACCACTAATAAACTTTTGTCTCTATGCATTTACCTCCTCTAGATATTTCATATAAGTAAAGTCATACATGTCTTTTTCATGTCTGACATTTCACTCAGCATAATGTTTCCAAGGTTCATCCATGCCGTAGTATGTATCAGAACTTCATTTCTCTTTATGACTGAATTAAATTCTGTTTCATGTGTGTCATTACATTTTGTTTATCCATTAATCCACTGATGGACATTCAGGTTGTTTCTACCTTTTGGCTATTGTGAATGAATGAACATTGGTATACAAGTATCTGCTTTCAATTTTTTTAAGTATATACCTAAGAATGGCATTGCTAGGTCCATACCATTTTTTTTTTTAATCTTTGTCATCCAATGGATAAATAATGATAATCTCAATGTAGTTTACCTTGCATTTCTCCTATATGAAGTTGAGCACCTTTTCATGTGTTTAAAGATAATTTGTATTTCCTTTGTTAATTAAGAAATCATATGTTCTGGTTACCTAGTACCACTCTGACAAGAATATACCACAAATGGGATGGATTGAACAAACAGGAGTTTATTCTCTTACAGTTTGGAGGCTTTAAGTCTGAGTTTAAAGTGCCAGGCTCTAGGGGTTGGCTCTTGGGCTTAGCTCTGCCTCCTGCTCCTGGCCTACTGAAGCCAGAAACTTTTCTTCACTCAGTTGCTGGCTGCTGAGGCTGACAAGCCCAAGGTTGACAAGTAAAAAGGCACAGTTCTGATGTTACCAAACCACATGGCAGGCCATAATTCAAGTCCATTGAAAGTCTCAAGGTTGGCAGAGCATGGCAGGCTGCTGAACAATGACACAGCTACATGCAGGGTTCAAGCATGTCATAGGCTAGAGACCATTCTCCAAGGCTTCTCTTTATATATAGGAGAAGCAGACCACATCCCTAAGACAGCTACTCAGCTGCTCACAGTAGATTCTACCTTAGAGCTGATTACCAGTCTCATCATGAGGACTACTACATCCAGCTGCCCAGCCCCTCAACCAGGCCCAGCCAAGTTGACACACAAACTTAACTACCACATCATACTACCCTGCTACAGGTACAACAGAGAGAGATTCTGAGACTACATAGGGAGGGAGAGAGACCCAGCTGATACTAGCCTTCCAAAGATACCACCCACCCCCCTGGGCCTTAGATAGGTCTTCTAAAGCAGAATTACCCAACTGAGCTCTGCCTAAATTCATGACTCACCAAATCATAATAAAATGGCTCTTGTTTTAAGCTACTAAGTTCAGGAGCTCTGGTAGCATAGTGCCTAAGGCACTTGACTGCTAACCAGAAAGCTGGCAGTTCAAACCCAACAACCACTCCTCTGAAGGAAGATGGGGCAATCTACTTACGTAGTGATACTGCCTTGGAAACCCAAGGAGGGGTCGCTATGAGTTGGATCCGACTTGACGGCACATAATCACAAGTTTTTGGATAGTTTTGTACACAGCAAAAGGGTACCAAACCAACATTTAATTATTAAAAAACAAATTTAGAAGCTCTTTATATATTAGTGAAAATAGCGACTTCTCTGCTAAGATGCAGACATATTTTTCACATAGTTTTAGTCATGCAAAACTTTTCAACTTTTATGTGGTTGATTTTTTTCTAACAACCAGCCAGGGCATATGATCAAGGAAAAACTCAATTTTTAATAACAAGAGAGATGAAGTATCTAGAATTAAATTTAAGGGATGCATAAGAGCTATATGAAGAAAACAAAAAACTTCTGAAGGTAAAGTGGAGTGAATTACTTGGTATGGTTTTTCTAACAAGTCTTTGTGACTCCCACCAGATTACTGGGTGGGGCCATGCAAATAAGGTATATGGAACTCTAATATGGGGACTGGTTAGTTTTGTCATTCTGTTAACCTTAAGATAAGCCTCCTAGAGACAGAAAGGGGGAATCTCAGTGCCATAAGGAGAGAAGAGCCAGAGGTGGAGTGGAGCACATCCTTGGACTGAAGATCCCTGCGCTGGACCTCCTTGGCAGAGAGCTGGCTGGCAGAGACAACCAAGAGGCACAAGACAGAATGACAGGCTTGCCGGCCCACAGAGTGAGAAAGCTGAGTGCCTTCGGGCAGGAGGCTTGCTGGTGGAGTAGGGTGCACCTACTTCTACCTATTGGCAGAGCTAAAAGAGCTTTGTACCACTTGCCGGAGCAGGGCAGAGGTCAGGCTGAGAGGCCAATGCCCAGAGAGGCATGCCTGAGGACACAGCAGAGGCGAGACTGTCCTGAAGGAAGAATCCTATCCTGAGAGCATTCCTGAACCTGAATTATAGCCTGTTACTTCCCTAATAAACCCCACAATTATGAGTATTGTCTGAATTTTGTGTGGCCATTGCAATGAATTATTGAACCCAGCAGAGAAGTGGGGAGTGCCATGGGAGCGACGGTTGGTGTCAGAGTTAGTAAAAAGGCTGGAGGGTGGTGGCATGTCTGGCCTTATAGTATTGGGCTGCTGGTGGTGATTCTGTCTCCCCCTTGTGAGGTCAGAGGAGGTCAGAAGATGCCACCTCCATGTCCTTTTGCAGAAGGACTCAAAGGAAGATTTGAACAAAAGAAAGACATCATGTACTTAAATTTTTTTTTTAAGTTTAATTCAGTTACTCTAGAATTTAATCTCAATAAAAATTCCAAAAGGATTTTTGAAACTAGATAAACTGATTATATAAAAATAACTAAACAAGAATAGTGAGGAAATTTCTACCCACTTCAGTCCTATAAAATAAGTAACCATTTTTATCAAGCTACAATATTTATAACAAGATACTGGTCCATAGACACAAGGAACAATTGAACAAAGTATAAATCCCAGACACAAACACACTCTCTCTTTAGATATTATAAATGTTGTTGTTAAGTGCCGTTGAGTCGTTTCCGACTCATAGCGACCCCATGCACAGCAGAACAAAACACTGCCCGATCCC
>NW_006921662.1:11971893-11977470 GCF_000298275.1 Orycteropus afer afer
ATCGCTATGGAAGTAGATTGCTCCATCTTCCGAATATATAGATAAATATGTTTATATATAATATATATAAAGTAAGATGGATAACAATTTTGTTGTTGTTAGGTGCTGTTGAGTTGTACCCAACTCATAGTGACCTCATGTACAGCAGAATGAAACTGCGTGGTCCTGTGCCAGCCCCACAATCCTTGCATACTTGAGTCCATTGTTGCAGCCACTGTCAGTCCATCTTGTTGAGGGCCTTCCCCTTTTTCATTATCAGTCCACTTTGCCAATTGTGATATCCTTCTCCAGGAATGGTCCCTTCTTACAACATGACCAAAGTAGGTGAGATGACATTTGGCCATTCTCACTTCCAAGGAGCATTCCAGCTGCAGTTCCTGGCCTGTGAGCAAGTGTTAGAAAGCTCTTTATCTCTGCCAGTAAGTGCCCAGAGACACCCCACTCTGCCAGGTATCCTCAGCCCTAAGGTGCTCAACTCCATCCGCGGATTGGGAAACCTAGTTCCACAAAGTGCCAGAGGTACCTTATACCCCAGCAAGCCTCTTGCTCAGCTTATGGGCTGGGAAGCCTATCATATTGTGCCGTGCTGGTTTCCTGGTTCTGCTCTCTTAGCTGCTACTGTTTCTCTGCCACTGATCCTCAGTATTTCTCGCTGTCTCCAGTGTTAACAGCTTTCTTGTCTCCTGGGTCTAAGAGATTCCTAGTGCCAGGACCCCAAGTCCAAGGACATGCTCTGCTCCTGTCTGTTAGAGATAGTCAAGTTCCCCCTTTGTACCTCTGGTATGGCTCATTTTAAGCCTACTGGGATGGCAAAAGTGACCAATCCCCTTGTTAGAATTTTTCACTTTATTTGTATGGTCTCATCTCTGCAGGTTTCCATGTACCTTATTTGCATAATCCCTTTCAATATTTGATGAGACTTAAAGGACCATGACTAGAAAGGTCATATAAAAGCAATCCATTGCACCTGCAAGTAGTTTGCTCCTAAATTGTGTTCCATTTTATGAATGTACCACAGTTTATCCAGTTAATTAGTTGATGGACATTTGAGTTATTGCCAGTTTCTTGCAATTATGCATAAACTACAATTATGCATAAATTCATGGGCAGACCTTTGTGTATGTTTTTTAAAATACTATATTTTCGGTGAAAGTTTACACAGCAAAATAAGTTCCCATTCAACAGCTTTTTCACAAATCTTTGCGTTACACTGGTTCACACTGTATCAACAATCTCATTTTTATTCTGGTTGCTTCATTTGCAGTAACCTAGTTTCCTTATCCCCCTACCTTCTCATCTTTGCTTTAGAATAGTTGTTGATGGTTTGGCCTCATATAGATGGTATTTTAAAGGAGTACAGTACTCATAAGTGATAGTTTATTTAAACCCGTTACTTAGCTAAAAGGTGACTTCAGGGGATCAAGGTTTAAAGAGTATTGAACAGCAGCAGTCTGGGTGATTCCTCTCAACTAGTCAAGAAGTAGATTTTTTTAAAAGAATTTGAGGTCCTGTTCCATATTTTTCTTCCATTCTACTAGGATCCATTTATTGTGCCTCTGATCAGGATGATCCCTTGTAGCTGGTCACCATCTAGTTCTGCTCCTCTCAGCATCATTTAGGTTGTGGTTCATGTAGTCAATTAGTCCTGTAGACTACTTTCTTCTGAGTCTTGAGTTTCCATCTTTTTATTTTGCTTCGACATGTACAGACCAATAGTTGTATCTTAGGTAGTATGTGGACATGTTTTCACTTTACTGGATAATTATCTAGGAGTAGGTTGGCTAGGTCAAATTATAAGTATATGTTTATAAGAGACTGTCAGACATTCACATGTTTATGGAGCCCCTGGATGGCGCAAATGGTTAAGCACTCACCTCCTAGTCCAGTGGTTGGCAGTTTGGACCTACACAGAGGTGCCTTGGAAAACAGGCCAGATCTTCTGCTTCTGAAAGGTCACACAGCCTTGAAAACCCCATGGAGCAGTTCTACTCTGTACACGTGGGGTCACCACGTGTCAGAATTAACTCAACAACAACTAGCAACATATATTTTTAAATTAAAATGGGACCATTCTAGCTATTAAAAAGAGAGAAACTGTCAGACTTTTTTGAGGTGACTACCATTTGCATTCCCCACAGCAGTGTGTTTCTGTTGCTCTCTGTTTTCACCAACACTTGTCAGGTTTTGGGGATTTTAGGTTTATTTTTTTTCCTCTCCCTGCATTCTGATGGATGAGTAGTGATACCTCATTGTGGTTTTAATTTGCATTTTGCTAATGATGAATGGATTTCCAGCGTCTTTTCATGTGCTTATTTGGCATCTATATCTCTTTGGTGAATTTTCTGTTCAAGTCTTTTGTCCATTTTTAAAATTGCGGTTGTTTTCTTTTTGTGTTGGGAGATTCTTGAAGTATTGTAGATAAAAATTCCTTATCAGATAGATGTTCTGCAGATATGTATATATATTTTTAGGTTATCACTTCATTTCTTAAATGTGTGTTTAGAAGAACACAAGTTTTTCATTTTTCCAACTTTCATGTTTTTAACAATTTTTTCATTTATGGTTTATGCGTTTTGTGCCCTAAGAATTCTTAGCTATACCAAAGGTCAAAAATGTTTTCTTCCAGAATGCTTAGATTTTACGTTTAGATCTATGATATATCTTGAGTTAATTTTGTAATACAGTGTGAGCTATAGATTGAGATCCTTTTCTTACATATTCCAGCACAAATTATTCAAAAAGACTTAACATTATCAATTGATAGAATTACATTAACACCTTTGTTGAAAATTGGTGGACTGTATATATGTTAAGGAGCTCTGGTGACATAGTGGATAAGGGACTTGACTGCTAACCAGAAGGTCAGCTGTTCAAACCCACCAGCTACACCCTGGAAGGAAGACTGAGCGATCTACTTCTGTAAAGATTTACAGCCTTAGACACCCAATGGGGGTCACTAGGAGTCGGAAACAAACTGATGGCAGTGAGGTGTTTTTTTTTTTTTTAATATATATGTTGGTCTTTTTATCTTTTTCCATTGACCTATTGGTCTGTATTTTTACCAATACCACATTGTTGATTACTATAACTTTAATATTCTAAGTGTTAAAATCAGGTTAATGGCTGTCTTTCAACTTTGTTCTCTTTCAAAATAGTTTGGGTGGTCTACAGCCTTTTCCATATAGATTTTAGAATTCAAGCTTGTCGATTTATACAGAAGAAGCCTGCTGATATTTTGGTTGAGATTTCTTAATTCTGTAGATCAATTTGGAGAGAATTGGCATCTCAGCAATATTGAATCTTCCAGTGATGAACATGGTATATTTCTCCATCAATTTAGGTTTTATTTTCTTTCTTTTATCAGTGTTTTGTAGTTTTCAGTATATAATTTTTTTTTTCCCCACAATGTGTCAACATTCCCTTTACTTATATTCTGATTGTTCCATTTCTAGTCCTCTAGTTGCCCTGCACCTTTATTTTCTCATCTTTGCTTGAATGGAAATGTTGACCTTTTATTTGCGTAAGATGGTTTTTCAGTGCAGCACCAATCTTAAGTTTAATATCTTTATTTTGTGTGACACTCTTTTATTTCACTGAAAGGTGATCTCAGGATAGTTTTAGTTCAAGTTTTAAAGAGTGCCCCAGGGCAGTAGTCGCAGAGAGTACTCTGGTCTTTTTTTTTAAGAATTTGAGTTTTGTTCTACATTTTTCTCCCAATCTATCTGGTACTATCTGTTGTGAACAGTCAGCAATGGTAGCCAGCCACCATCTGGTTCTTCATTCTCAAGTTAGATGAGGCCATGGCTCATGAAAGCTGCCAGCCTTGTGGACTTGTTTTTTCTTTGAAATTTTGGTTACCTTATTACTCTTACTGAGTAAAGACGAATATTTGTATCGTAGATGGCTGCTTGCAAGCTTCTAAAACATTAAAAACTACTCACTTCACTAGAATGCAGAATATGAACGTTGTGAACCGTATTATGCTGGTTCACTGAGTTGTCCTATGAAACTATGGTCCTAAGCTTTCAAATCTAGAAAACTAATCTTAGGAGATGTTTAATTAATGTCTGAGGAGTATCTGTAGTTGTGCCTTCAATGAATATATATGCCTGCCCCCATGTATCTGTACTATACATATGTATAGATACGTGTATCTGTTCTCACGTATGTACACATCTGTACCTACTCATATACTTATATGCCTATGCCCATCCATATGTGGTCCTACACTTGTTTTTGGTCTTTGTTGTTAACGCTCATATATGTCATATACTTTAGTACAGACATCCTTTTCTCCTGAACACTTCTGTAAGACATCATTTACTTTGGTCTTGCTTTGCTGTCTACACCCACGTTTGTTGTCACTTTTCCCATCACCAAGAAGAATAAGTATCTACAGTGCTTCCTCCTCCTCCTCCTCCATCCGGTAACAATCAATGAACATCAGTCTATACATTATATACTTTATGTATGTATGTATGTGTATATATATGTGTGTGTGTATATATAATTGTCTAATTAGAAAAAAGAGATCATGTAATATTTGTTTTTATATGCTTTATTTATTTCACTTAGCATTATGCCCTCCACATTATTAGGTCCATCCATGTTGTTATGTATTTCCTGGATTTACTGTTCTTTATGGTTGTGTAGTGTACCATTGTATGTATGTACCACATTTTGCTTATCCATTCATCCATTGATGGGCACTTCAGTTGTTTCCATCGTTTTGCTGTTGTGAATAAAGCTGCAGTTATGCACCTATGTTAGGTGTGTATATGTCTGTTAATGTCACAGCTTTTAGGTTTCCAGGATATATACCTAGAAGTAGGATTGCTGGATAATAGGATTGTGCTATCAACATAGAATTCTTAATACATTTTGTAAGATTAATCCATTCGTAAGTATTTCTTGATTTTTTGATGCTATTATAAATGATACTGTATCTCTAATTTTGATTTCCAGTGTGATTTGTCTCCACTATATAGAAATACAACTGAGTTACATAAGTCAACTTGCAACCTTGCTAAATCCAGTTATTAATCCTGGTAGCTTTCTTGTGTGGATTCCTTGGGATTTTCTAAACAGGTTATTACGTTGTCTGAAAATAAAAAGTTTTATATCTTCCTTTCGCAACTGTAAGCCATTTATTTGTTTGTTTGTTTATATATTGGAATGGCTAGGTTCACTGTGATATGAGGGTGGGCATAGACATAATTGTCTTTTTTAAAATTTTTATTTTGTTGATGTTGAGAATATACGCGGCAAAAGATACACCAATTCAGCAGTTTCTGCATCTACAATTCAGTGACATGTATTACAGTCTTTGAATTGTACAACCATTCTCATTCTCCTTTTCTGAGTTGTTCTTCCTCCATTAACATAAACTCACTGGCCCCTATAGCCTATCTAATCTTTTGAATTGCTGTTGTTACTTTGATCTCATTATAAATTGTTCTTAAAATAGCAAAATGCTCAAGGGAGACACTTTTTACTTGTTGTTGTTGTTGTTATGTGCCGTCGAGTCGGCCCCGACTCATAGCGACCCCTCCTTGGGTTTCCGAGGCAGTATCACTA
>NW_006921662.1:11978210-11978820 GCF_000298275.1 Orycteropus afer afer
ATTTTGGTTTTCTTCATTCTTCTTTGCTCTGGATGAGGAGAGACCCATCGTTGCATCTAGATGACAGCTTGCTAGCTTTTAAGATCCCATTCGCTCCTCGCCAAAGTAGGAGGTTGAACAGTGTTTTATGTAGTATGTGATGCCAATTGAGCTTGATGTCCCCTGTGAACTATGGTCCTAAGTCCGCAGGTTCAACTACTTGGTCCCTCTGGGTAGCTAGCTGTGACCAACCCGTGACCACAACCTTGCCCCTTGTCAGCTCTGTCCTAGGATTCTGATCATTCACATAAACTTATAGGACCACCGTCTGCCAACCCTATATATGTTCTTGGATACATGCCCCATTTCATAGACATACCTAATCATTCAGCCTGTCCACCCATCTATCCACCCATCCACCCATGCTTGCCTTCACTGACAATGCAGTACTGTATGTGCAGAAGGGTTCATATTGTCTGTACCTCCCATGTACCTCTCTATATGTCTTTCTCATCCTCAATGCTGCCATATTGGTCACTCACATTTGGTACATTGCCTCTCCCTTCACCCAAATCAATACTTATCTTTATCTGTCTAACAGCGTTCCCTCCCACCCCTGGTAACCAACAAA
>NW_006921662.1:11980660-11981861 GCF_000298275.1 Orycteropus afer afer
GTTGGGGTTTAGTCCACTTCTATATCCTTCCCTTCAAGGGTCCAAGATTATCTTCTGTGTCTGTGTTAATTGGTTTCCCTTTTCTTTGTTGAAGAGGGTTTGTGCAGTCTTTCTGCCTAGTCCACCATCTTGCAGGAACTCCTCGGTATTGCTCAGTTTTAAGAAGACTTCAAGGAATATTTTTGGTTTTAAGTTTAAACATTAGCTTAGGGCACTAGTTTCAAGAGTTCATCTACCCTTTGTAGCTCCAGAAAGTCTAGAGTCTGAGAATTTGCAATTCTGCTCTGCATTTTCCCCTTTTTGATCAGGATTCTTACATAGAGTCTTTGATCAGAATGTTCAGTAATGGGCACCACCCATTTCTGGTCTCATAGCAAAGGAGGCAGTTGTTCATGGAGGCAACTAGGCACACATTGCATATTCTCCTCCTATTCCTGACTCTCCTTCTGTTGCTCCAGGTGAATAGATACCCATTTTGCCTTGGATGGCTGCTTGCAAGCTTTTAATACCCTAAGCACTATATAACAAATAAAGAGGTATAACAAAAGCACTAAACATGTTATTAGGCCAATTAACTGGAATGTCCCTTGAAACCATGAACCTAAACCAAACAAAGGAACCAAACACCATGAGGTGTTTGCTTGTAGATAAGCAGCCTCAGCAGCTACTCTGTTTTTAGTCATTGTTGTAAATGGTGTAGAAGTGGTATCATTTTTCTTTAAATGTCTGATCTATTTCACCTGTGAAGCCTTTTGAGCCTGGAGTTTTCTTTGGTTGAAGGTCTTTTTAACAAGGAATTAGGAAATCTTTTATTACATGATCTGTCCTAAGCAATTTACAGACTTGCAGGGCATTATCCAACAGTAAATAGAACAAGCAGTATAGATGTTCTAAAGAACAGTAGATACAGAAAAATGCAAAGGGTAGTCTGGAACACACAGTTAAAAAAACATTGTCTATACAATAGAAATTTATGTCCTTAGCCTAATTTTCAACATGCTTTCTACAGTCTGGCTCTAACTTACCATTCAAACTTAATTTCCCAGGACTCCCCTAAAAGAACACCTTTCTGCAGTCAAAACAGATGACTCATTATCGCCTGTGATAGTTGAAGATGTGTCAACTTGGCTGGACTCCAGTTGTGAGTGGTGGTTCCCATGATGGCTCACATGACTGCGTCCTAAGCGGCCGGTCAGTCTAG
>NW_006921663.1:0-2857 GCF_000298275.1 Orycteropus afer afer
AAATTTTGGTCAATGACATGAGACAAAGTATATGTGAACTGCTGTATGAAAAGTGAATTTACTCTGTAAATCTTCACCCAAATCCTAATTAAAAAAAAAAAGGACCATTCCATGGAGAAGGATATTATGCATGGTAAAGTAGAGGCTCAATGAAAAAGGGGAATGCCCTCAACTAGATGGATTGACACAGTGGTTGCAACAATGGCCTCAGATATGTAAAGGATTGCAAGGCTGGCACAGGACCAGTCATGGTTTCATTCTGTTGTACATAGGGTTGCTATAAGTCAGAGCTGACTTGACATCACCTAACAATGTAACAATAACAAGATACGGTCAGGGCTTAGACCTGGGCCAATTATTTTGATGTAAGTCAAGCACCTCAATTTTGCAACTCTCACACACATAACTGCCAAACCACTGAGAATCATGACCCAGACAAGTTGACAGATACCATAATTATCACAGCCAGAGTAACTCCCACCTTGCACCTCTGCATTTGTTACTGCCAGACATACATCACCAATGTGCAAAATAGTTGGATAGCAGAATTTTTACTATTGTCGTAAAAGCAACATGTCAGATAATGAGATAGTGAGCAGTAGGTATACTTCAGAGTTGAAGTACTGGCCCTTAGAAATAATGAATGTGTCCACCTGGCTGTACACAATGGAACTATCTCTGATTTGGAAGGAATGTGGACTTACTTGTTGGAGGTATACAGGTGAATGGAAAAAAAGTCAAATTCCACTTCTCATATTTCTGATACTAAACTGTATTCATAATCCAAATCAATTTATTATCAATTCTTTTCCCCTCTATTCCACTTCTGTTCTGATACCAACTGTACTTGCAACATTTCTTCCCCTAACCCTAACCATCCAGACCTGGGTCAGCTTTCACAAATATAGGACATAATACATAATACATAATACAGGACAGACAAGTTTGCAACAGACCTCAGATGCCAGTGCTGAAGTTCCCACACCACCCTCACTTCTGACCTGCTGACTACTTATTTGGAGATTCCCTACTCTCTCAGGATACCAGCCATAAGTTCAGGGGTTCCTGAGTGCCCACCCCCACACACACACTTCTGGCCTGCTTGTTCCCTCTACTCTCTTGGGATAATTCACTAGAATGACTAACAGAACTCACAGAAAGTGCTATACTTACAATTACAGTCTTATCATAGCAAAAACAATAGAAATGGGGAGACTTCTAGGGCAAGATCTGGGAGGGTTCCCAATACAAGCTACTTTGTCAAAAAAGAGACATGTTACCTTCCCACATGCTTCAATATCTTTCATGGAACTTCAGTGTCCAGGACTTTTATTGATGATCCCATTACATAATTCAAACTCCAGCCCTACACCTTGTAGTAGTTAAGGTTATGTGTTAACTTGGCTGGTCCATGGTTTTGAGTGCCTGGGCAGCTGGATGTAGTTATTGTCTATGATGGGACTATAATCACCTCCATGGTGGCATCTGCTGTGAACAGCTAAGTCATTGCCTTTAGGGTGTAGCCTGCTTGCAGTATATAAAGAGAAGCTTTAAGGCAGGTCTCAAGCTTTTTGGCATATTTGCTCCTGCATTTGGCTAAGTCTTCATTTCCAGTGCCTGGTGACATAGTCAGTAAGTCATTTGGCTGCTAACCACAAGGTTGGTGGTACAAATCCACCAGCTGCTCCATGGGAGGAAGATGAGGCAATCTAATTTCATAAAGATTTATAGCCTTGGAAACCTGGTAGGTGTCACTATGAGTCAGAATCAACTCAATGGCAGTGGGTTTGGTGTTTTGGTTAGATTTGAACTAGTGACCTGACATGTGCCTGTTGATCTTCGTATTGTGCCATTCTACTTGTTGACCTTGGGTTCCTCAGCCTCAGCAGCCAGCAGCTACAGGAGTTAAGAGAAACCTCTAGCTCCAGTGGGCCTGAAAGAAGAGGCAGAGCTGAAGCCCAAGGTCAGAGGGCCTGCACCCAGCCCCTAGAGCTAGCATTCTGAATTTGGACTTCTAGCCTAGTAAACTATAAAAGAGTAAATTCCTATTTGTTAAAGCCATCTAATTGTGGTATTTCTGTTATAGCAACACTGGAGAACTAAGACACCCCCTGAGGTTGATTGATATCAGGTTAATATCAAGCAGTTGAAATCATGCTATGGGTTTTCTGGCCTAGCCAACCCCAACCCAGGAGTCACCTCATTAGCATAACCTGTTTAGTTAGGTGTGGTCCGGAGCCATCACCTCTGAATACCAAGGTTTTGGAGGTTATCTCTCAGGATCTAAGAATGAAGACCAAATTCTTTGTATAAAGTTAATTTTAAATACCACAACAGGTCTCCATAGCCTGCAAGACCAATAAGCCACAATTCCCTACCATATGCATACTCTTAAGTGAAGTTGTAGGGAAGGCTATTCTCATTTGACACCTCTACAGTATAAAGTGAAGTGTAGAAATTCAGTGGCACAGTACTCCCTTCTTCTCTGTCAAGTTTAGTATTTGCTTTTTCCAATATATGTAGCTAAGAGGGCAGTTAAGCTATTTATTATTTCTCAAAACAAGAGAGGTTTACTACTGGCATGTGGCACAGGGAATTTTTTTGATCTATGAGACTGTTTCATTGCAGCATGGTAAACATAACTTACCTCTGCATAGTAAATGGTGGGATCCTCTCCATTCACACATACACACATCCACAAATTTCCAAATTCCCCCAAGGTAGTTGTTCTGTTTACCTAGTGCTGCTCTGACAAGAAATATACCACAAATGGAATGGCCTTAACAAACAGGGGTTTATTCTTACAATTTGGAGGCTTTAAGTCCAAGTTCAAAGTGCCAGGCTCTAGGGGCTGGGT
>NW_006921663.1:36796-38879 GCF_000298275.1 Orycteropus afer afer
AGGAAGTGGGAGGGGAGCTTCTGCATTGTAAATTTTGGTCAATGACATGAGACAAAGTATATGTGAACTGCTGTATGAAAAGTGAATTTGTTCTGTATATCTTCACCCAAATCCTAATAAAATAAATAAATAAATAAATGGAAAATTAGAAAGCATACAAAAACAGCAAATAGAAATTAAGAAGATTAATACTAACATTTCAGAAATAGATAATATTTTGGAAGGGCAAAGAAATAATACTGAATCAATGGAAGACAGAATCAGTGAAATTGAAGACAAATCTCTTCATACTAATCTAGTAGTGGATCAGAGAAAATAACAAAGAAAGCCTAAGAATTATGTGAGAACCATCAGGAGGAATAACTTACATGTGACTGGAATTCCAGAACAAGAAAAAAAAAAAAAAACCACAGAGAAAATTGTTGATTTGTTGGAAGAAAACTTTCTGTCTACCAGGAAAGGCAAGAAGATATGCATTTAAGGAACTCAATGAACCCCAAACAGAATAAAGAAGGCATCTCATAATCAAACTTTCCAAAACCAAAAATGGGAAGAATCCTCTAAGCTGCTAAGGGAAAAACGAAAAGTTATCTACAAAGGGCAACCAATAAGCTCTGATTCCTCAGCCAAAACCATGAAGGCAAGAAGGCAATGGAATGATATATATAAAAACTTGAAAGAAAAAATTGCCAACCGAGAATTATATATTCAGCAAAATTACCCCTCAACTACAACGGCAAAATTAAGATATTTTTAGATAAACAGAAGTTAAGGAAATTTGTAAAATATGGACTAATTTTCATGTATTGATTTGAGTAAAGGGAAAGACAATGTGCGAAAAGCAGGTGACCAGCACAATATCACTAAGAAAAAGGAAAACATGGAGAGGTGCAGAAAGGTACAGGTAAATATTATTACACACACAATACTGCATTATTAGTAATAACAAATATTAGTCTATGATGGATAGATAGGTACAAAGGCAAGATGACAGGCTATGAGTAGGCAAATATGAATATATCTATGAATACATATAAATTTGGCAGATATTATTTCTATATATGTATTTGTGTGCTGTAAAAATGTCCATGTGTGTAATAGAGTGAACAAGGGGCAAAGTTCGTAGCTACAGCCAAATACCTTGAGGGAGTGAGTTGTTGGCCCTGTGGGCTTGATATTATGGTCACAGGAGGCATCAAGCTCAACTGGCATAACTTAGTACACAAAAACATTGTTATGCTTCATGCTTTGGTGAGGAGTCACTGGTATCTTAAAAGCTTATGGGTGGCCATAATGCAACCATTGATATCAACTTGTCCAGAGCACAGAAGAGTGAAGAAGATCAAAAATATATGGAAACAATTAGTCCAAGACTAGTGGACCATGGGAACCCTAGTATACACAACTCTAAGACCAGAAGAACTACATGATGCCCAGCTACCACTGCCAACCACTCTGAAAGTGATCAAAATTGGAGGGGATAGAGTGGAGGAAAAATGTGGAACAAAACTCAAAATCATAAAAAAGACCAGCCTTACTGGTCTGATAGAGACTGATGAAACTCCTGAGACTATGGCCCCTTGTCATTCTTCAGGCTTAAACTCACTCCCCTGGCTTAATCTTCAGCCAAACAATAAACAGGACTCTAGTAGTGTAGTGCCTAAGGCATTTGACTGTTAACCAGAATGCTGGCGGTTCAAACCCACCAGCCACTCCTCAGAAGGAAGGTTGGGCAATCTACTTCTGTTGATACTGTCTCGGAAACCCAAGGAGAGGTTGCTATGAGTCGGGGCCAACTCGACAGCACATAACAACAACAACAACATGCTGAACAATTACACCTTAGAACAATCAACCATGGGAGATCAGAAGGGCAACATTTGCTCTGGTAGAAATACAGAAGGAAGGAATGCATAGCAAAGAAGGACACAGTAAGGATGTGGGAAGAGAGTTGTTACATTATTGGGATTGTAATCAATGGTATGAAACAAAATATGTATGATTATTGAATGGAAAAATTATTTGCTCTGTAAACCTTCATCCAAATCATAATAAAAAGTTTCAAAAAAATTAAAAAAAAGAA
>NW_006921663.1:39545-40343 GCF_000298275.1 Orycteropus afer afer
GTTGAAGGCCTCCCCCTCTTTTGTTGACCCTCCACCCTACCAAGCATGACATCCTTCTCCAGGGAATGGTCCCTTCTGATAACGTGACCAAAGCAGGTGAAACGAAGTCTGGCCATTCTGGGTTCCAAGGAGCATTCCAGCTGCACTTCCTCCAGGACAGATTTGTTAGTTCTTTTAGCAGTCCATGGTACTCTCAGCATTCTTTACCAATACCGCAACTCAAAAGCATCAACTTTTTGTAGGTCTACTTTATTCCTTGTCCAGCTCTCACATGTATATGAGGCAATTGAAAATATCATGGCTTGTGTCAGGCACACTATAGTCCTCAGGGATACTTCTTTCCTCTTCAGCACTTGAAAGAGGTCCTTTGCAGTTGACTTTCCTAGTTCTATAAGTCATCTGATGTCCTGACTGCTGTTTCCATTGGCATTGGTTATAGCACCAAGCAATGTGAAGTCTTTGACAACTTCCATCTTTTCTCTATTTATCATGAAACTGCTTATAGGTCCAGTTGTAAGGATTTTTGTTTTCTTTATATTGAGATCTAATCCATACTGTAAACTGTATTCTTCAATCTTCATCATTAAGTGTGTCAAGCCATCCTCACTTTCAACAAGCAAAGTTATGTCGTCAGCATATTGCTGGTTGATAATGATTCTTCCTCCAATCTTGATGCCATGTTCTTCTTCATATTGCCCACTTCTTGGATTATTTGCTCAGCATATACATTGAGTGAGAATGGTGAAAGAACACAACCCTGATGCACTCCTTTCTTGATTTTAAACCATGCAGTGTCCC
>NW_006921663.1:41466-44958 GCF_000298275.1 Orycteropus afer afer
TCATATTTTGGCTCTTGTGGGCTTGCTTTAATTGTCTTCAACTTCAAGTAGAACTTGCATATGAGCAGTTGGTGGTCTGTTCCACAATCAGCTCCTGGCCTGGTTTTGGCTGAAGATATTGAGCTTTTCTGTCGCCTCTTGCCACAGATGTAGTCAATCTGATTCCTGTGGATTCTGTCTGGTGAAGTCCACGTGTATATCCACCATTTGTGTTGTTGAAAAAAGGTATTTGCAATGAATAAGTCATTGGTCTTGTAAAATTCTATCATGTCATCTCCAGCGTTCTTTCTGTCACCAAGGCCAAATTTTCCAATTACCAGTGATTCTTCTTTGTTTCCAATATTTGCATTCCAGTCATCAGTGATAATCAACACATCTTAAATTCATGTTTAGTCAATTTCAGTGCAGAAGTTGATAGAAATCTTCAATTTCCTCATCTTTGGCTTTGGCGTTGGTGCATAAATTTGAATAATAGTCATATTAACTGGTCTTCCTTGTAGGTATATGACTGACAGTATTGTACTTCAAGACAGATCTTGAAACATCTTTTGTGATGATGAATGCCACACTATTCCTCTTCAGTTTGTCATTCCCAGCATAGTAGATCATATGGATGTCTGCTTCAAAATGGCCAAAACCAATCCACTTCATCTCACTAAAGCCTAGGATATCAATCTTTATGTTTTCCATTACATTTTTGACAACTTCCAATTTTCCTAGATTCAGACTTCATACATTCCACGTTCCAATTATTAACGGATGTTTGCAGCTGTTTCTCCTCAATTTGAGTCATGCAAAATCAGCAAGTGGAGGTTTTGAAAGCTTTACTTTATCCATATCATTAAGGTTGATTCTACTTTGATGATGCAGCTCTTTTCCAGTCATATTTTGAGAGCCTTCTGACCTAAGTGGCTTGTCCTCTTGCACTGTATAAGACAATGTTTCCAGGCTATTCATAAAGTTACACAGCATTGTAACAGCCAGTATTTCTCTGCTATTCTTAAGGTTTTCCCTAACCAATTCTTTGAGAAGTGGATGACCTCTTCCTTCTTCCTAGTCTGTCTCAGTCTGCAAGACACGCTGAAACTTGTGCACTATGTGAAACTTTGCTGACATTTGAAACACAAGTGGCACAGACTCAAGCCTCACAGCAACATGCCACCACAGTACGACAAACCAACAGACAAGTCTGTCTCCCTTAGCTGTTTGAAACCTCACCTTACCTGGATCCCTGGAACCACTCACTCTGTCCTAGTCCCCCTGGCTTTTCTTTCCTTTCCCCCTCTTTCCTGCCATGTGAGGGTGGGGCTTGGGTCCCTCCCCTACCTGGATCACTGCCACTGCTCACTCTGTCCTGAGATTACACATATATAATCTCATATTAAAAATATCTGTTGCTCCTTTGAAATCAGTTAGGAAAATGATTCATTTATTCTAAAAGTGCTGAGAGCATCTTTTCAAATCCTCTTTTAGAATTCCACACAGATATTTTCAAAAGATTATAAATCTTGTTTCTTCAAAGCTTCTCAAATTTAATTTCTAGAAAGGCCAAGAACTGTTTAGAGCCAGTGTTGCTGAACTAAGAAAGTAGCATCAATTTCAAACAAAATTACAATAATGTCTACAAAATTCAAATTGTTTCAGAAGAAAATGATAAGTAACACAATTATCACTATATATATTTATTTATTTCAAGAACACATTGTAGTTCTCTTCATTACATAGCCTAAGTCATACATTAAAAAAAAAAAAAAAAAAAATGTCCCCATTGACTCAGTTCATTTGCACCTAACTCTTGAGGACTCTGACTTATGGCAATCCATGTGTGTCACAGCAGAATTTCTCCATAGGATTTTCAATGGCTGATTTTTTGGAAGTAGATCACTAGGCCTTTCTTTCAAGGAGCTTCTAGGTGGACTCGAACCTCCAACATTTCAGTTAGTAGCCAAAAGAGCATTAACTGTTTGCATTATTCAGAGACTCCAGCTCATACATTTCTTTAAATCCTTCCACACCTGCTCCAGCTCTACCTTTCTGCATTCTTTTATTTTGTTTGTACTTTTCTTAAGCACATATTCTGTCTTGTATCTGCAACTTCTGCCTGCTATAGCACAGTTTCCTCAGAAAATGCTTCATTAAACAGTGCAATTCTAGAGAAGTAGAAGTGAATGAAAAGAATAATAATGCAGTGACAAGAGGAGGAAAAACTAAGAAAACAAGTTCCTGAGTGACATAGAGATGTGTGACAAGTTTATTTATTTATTTTACAGGACATCTTCAGAGAAAAGATTTGAAGCTACTATGAAGGGGATGAATTTATCCATTTGCTCCTATCTCCTATTAATCACAGGTCACCCCTTTAAGCTTTAATGTTCCTGCACTTTTCAGTTCCATAAGAGTGGACCTAGGACTTTCCAACTGCATCTCATGTGTGTTAGACTGGGTTCCCTAGAGAAGCAAAACCAGCAAAGCTTATATAGAGAGAGACAGAGAGAAATTTATCTTAGGAAAATAACTCACACACTTATAGAACCTAGCTAGTCCCAAGTTCTTGGATCAAAAGTCAAGCCAGAGGTTTTTCCTGACTCATGAAGCTGCAGGGGCTGACAAGCTCATGGTTAGCAGGGAGCATACTGGCTATTGACTCCAAAAAATGACGAATCCAAGATCTCCAGGCTGAATGGTGGATTGTTCACTCATGGACAGTTGCGGGCAGCACAACAGAATCCCGATCCACAGAAGAGTGTATTTTTTTCCAGGATGTCCATAAATATACTGGAAGTAGGAAACTCCCTTTCCACAGATTGGCTGTTCAAAGCATATACATTGGAACAACCCACATTACAATTGCTTAAATTACCAGGCTTTTCTTCTTAGTCTGTTTTCATCTGGAAAGTCTGGTGAAACCTCACCACAGACAGGTGGTGGCTGTACATGAGGTACATTGGCAAGGAGCTGAACCTGGGTCTCCCTCATGGAAGGTGAGAATTGTACCACTGGAAATTTTTATTACTTGTTTTCTATTAGCCAGGCTAGGCCCAAGTGCTTTACAACAGAAGCAATACACTGGATTTATCTCATAATGCAAGCTAGATTGAGGTACTCTCCTTACTTTGGACTAGAGCAGTTCTAGTAACAAACTGCTCATGTCACTCTTGTGGTCATGGAACCAGATCCCTGGTTGCTGCTGCTGCTACCACAACTATAAACTAGAGTCCACTGCAGCAATTGCCACCATGGTCTTTTGTCACTTGTGGTACACACAACCTAATGACATCTCTTGCCTCTTACTTTGGGATTTCTGTGTTACTCCTGAGGCATGACGTGATAGTTGGAGCTGTGTATCAACTTTGCTGGACCACACAATTCTGTGTGGTTTAAGCAATTGTGATGTGGGTTCTTCCAATGATGGGAGCAGACGTATATGCTTTGAACAGCCAATCTGTGGAAAGGGAGTTTCCTGTTGTTGTTCTTGTTATGTGCCGTCGAGTC
>NW_006921663.1:45178-53853 GCF_000298275.1 Orycteropus afer afer
GACTCGACGGCACATAACAAGAACAACAACAGGAAACTCCCTTTCCACAGATTGGCTGTTCAAAGCATATACGTCTGCTCCCATCATTGGAAGAACCCACATCACAATTGCTTAAACCACACAGAATTGTGTGGTCCAGCAAAGTTGATACACAGCTCCAACTATCACGTCATGCCTCAGGAGTAACACAGAAATCCCAAAGTAAGAGGCAAGAGATGTCATTAGGTTGTGTGTACCACAAGTGACAAAAGACCATGGTGGCAATTGCTGCAGTGGACTCTAGTTTATAGTTGTGGTAGCAGCAGCAGCAACCAGGGATCTGGTTCCATGACCACAAGAGTGACATGAGCAGTTTGTTACTAGAACTGCTCTAGTCCAAAGTAAGGAGAGTACCTCAATCTAGCTTGCATTATGAGATAAATCCAGTGTATTGCTTCTGTTGTAAAGCACTTGGGCCTAGCCTGGCTAATAGAAAACAAGTAATAAAAATTTCCAGTGGTACAATTCTCACCTTCCATGAGGGAGACCCAGGTTCAGCTCCTTGCCAATGTACCTCATGTACAGCCACCACCTGTCTGTGGTGAGGTTTCACCAGACTTTCCAGATGAAAACAGACTAAGAAGAAAAGCCTGGTAATTTACTTTCAAAAATCAGGCAATGAAAATCCTATGTATCACAATGGCCAATGCCATAACTGATCATGGAAATGGTACAAGACCTAGTGGTGTTTTGTTCTTTTGTCCATGGAGTCCCCATAAGTCAGGGCCAACACAATGATAGCTAACAGTAAATTAGCATTAGTTATTAGTATTGTTGTATTGCATCTTATTTTCTCTAATAAAATGTAAAGTTTAAAGACATAGAAGATACCTTGTTTAGCTTTAAATCTTTCACCTATCCTTGTATTTTGTCAATAAGTATGTAGCAAAATTAGCAGAATTTTAACCTGTATGTAAGATAGAAGTGCTGCTACTTGGAGGCTAAATTAGATTGTATAGCAAATTAGCAAATTTCAGTTAGTATATTCTTTTTAAAGATATCTGGTAGCACAGTGCCTAAGGCATTTGACTGCTTACCAGAAGATTGGCAGTTGAAACCCACCAGCCATTCCACAGAAGAAAGAGGGGGCATTCTATGTCCATAAAGATTTGCCACCTTGGAAGCCCAGTGGGGGTCTCTATGAGTTGAAATTGACTCTTTTTGCCTTCCCTCAAAGCCCCCATACACTGTTTTAATTCATATTTCTTATTAGGGATGCTTCAATATATCTTAACTGTCACTGTGCTATGTCTAATTCCACAAAGTATGTTTGGGACTTAATATATTAAGATCCATCCTTTGAATTATTCCCATTAAGCAAATAAGTAGCCAGATCATTCTGTAAAGTACAGGTGCTCATGCTATATAGTCTATTCACTTTCTGAAATAGACTAATACATTCTGCATGAGCAGAAGCTTGTAGGTGACTTACAAAGGTCACTCTCACACATATCATTACAATATTCTAGCAGAGTTTACCAGACCATGAACAAAATGCAGAGGAAGAAAGTATGTTTGCACCATGTTATTAAGTGTCAGCTACTAAATCCTGGATAGGAATATTAACATATTAACTCAATAAGTTATTTGTCATCGTTGGGCTATGTTGAGCCAAAATAGCTAAACCAGTCCTCAGTCACTAGATGCATGCTCTGCCCTGGGAGGGATTGATTTCAGCCAAGGCAGCTCTCTGAAGCTGAGGCAGTACCTGAAACGATCTGTCTCAGTCACTTGCCTTGTGGCTTGCCTAGTGTAATGGCCCGGACCCTAAGGAATCTAGTTACCATTGCCTTCTTATACTGGGATTGCTGCACTTCCTCATCATCAAGAAAGTCAATTACCTCTGCCAGGATAATAATTTCCCTCCTTGTTTCTGGTTCCTGAAAAAAATACAAAAGTGTGAGGCATACCTTATAATGTAATGGTGTACTTACTGGGTCACCTGAAGAAAATGTGACCCCACTGAGGACATAGAATTTTAATCATCAGAGGTCAGAAATATAGAGATGGGATGCAAAATGATCCACTGTGAATCACTGGGATTGAAGGCAACTTCCACTTCCACTCTTAACTAATCTACTTATTTGCCCTATTGTGAACACATGCAATAGAAATATCATTGTTCATTGCATGTCTGTGTCTTGAATGATAGTATTAAATCCTTGTGGAATATTGCATCTGAGCTGGTGCTACAGCTGTGTCTTCAGTGCTCTTCAACGACTCATCAGGTTGGAAATTTCTGGGTAGTATAGCATGTGATTAAACTAATGAATACCATGACCATGGGCTTATTCCTGCACCTCTTTGCTACAAAGAGGATCTCCTGTCCTGATACAATGTTGTATGAGATCCCATACCAGTCAACCAAATACTCATAAGCCCTCAGATACTGATGCTGGATGCAGCCCTGAAGGAAGGAAAGGTAAACCCATATTCAGAATATGTCTATTCCACTAAAGATGAACCACTGGCCTTTTAATGATGGCTGGGCACATCTGTCTCTTAAAAGAATGGTACTATACTTAAGACTCAGTATTTGACTCTGTTGCTGACAGGTTTGATATTCAACAATGACAGAAACTAGATCAACCATGGTAAATTGGTATTCATGATAATGTTTCAGGAGTAGTCTCAAGTTGTGCCTTCATAGTCAGTTCATTCTTGAGCCTACTGTGCCAACACAGGTGTTGACAGAAGTCATTGACAGAAGTCAGCTGACCTCAACTAACTGAGACATTTGCTCAGATATTTAGTTCTTGTTCTGTGATGAATGCTATTTGGTGGGTGTTAACCTTTGCCCATTCCCATGTCTAACCACATGCCTCTGTGGCAGAATTATTTGTCTCCAATCTTCCAGTTTCATGCTGCAGGCTTCTGACTAGACAGCCAGCCTATTAGCCACTGTCCATGAGTCTATGTATATATTCTAACCACAGGCTATATGAAGCGAATGACCAAGTGCACTATCTAAAGCTCTGCTAAGTGTGAGAACTTTCCCTCAGCACTGTCTTTCAAGACCACCCAAATGAGACTGTATTTCAGCTACCATACAATTTAGGGTTTGTAACCACATAATGAACCAACCCAATCATAAGTCAAGCTCTTCTTTTTGCAGGCCATATGAGAATCCCCCATTCAATCAAAGAGGTGAACAGAGAGGAACCTCTAGCCATAGTGGATATCATGGAGATCTGGTCTACCTGCTCATGCAGCTTGCTTATGCCCTTTGGTCCTGCCCATGCATAATCCTTAATATACTACTTCCATTTTATAAGTTTGATTGTTTTTCCCCCGGGCCTTCCTTACATTGTGATCTGGTGGGTCTGACAGGGCCGAGCTCAGGATGGGTAATTCTGGCTGCATGGTCACTTAGTGTCTACAATCCAGCAGCATGCCAGCAGATGTTTATTAAAAGTGTATACATCTCTAATGCAGATGTCATAGTCTTCCTTTAGATCCCCAGTGGCCTGCATTATGATTATCCTACTCTGATTTGCCACAAACTCCACAGAGAACCATTCTTTTCCAATGATACCTCCAATACTATAGCATCTACCCTCTGGCCCAAGGAGCATTGCTGCTTCCACTACAGTGTAGACCTGTTGCAGAGCCCTTTCCTGCTGTGGGATTCACTAAAAAACTGGAAGCCTTTACTATCAACCAACAAATGGGTCAGAGCACTATCCTTCCAAAACAAACCAAGCTCACTGCCATCGAGTTGAATCCAACTCATTGCAACCCCTCTTTGGGTTTCTGGAAGAGATCCATATTGGTACCCATTCCAAAGAAAGGTGATCCCACAGAATGTGAAAATTATTGAACAATAAATATCATTAATATCGCATGCAAGTAAAATCTTACTGAAGATAGTTCAATAACAGTTGCAGTATTATATTGAGAGAGAACTTCCAGAAATGCAAGCTGGATTCAGAAGAGGATGCAGAATGAGGGATATCATTGTTGATGTCAGATGGATCTTGGCTCAAAGCAAAGAATACAAGAAAGATGTTTGCTTGTGTTTGGTTGACTATGCAAAAGCATTTGATTGTGCAGATCATAACAAATTATGGGTAATATTGAGAAGAATGGGAATTCCAGAACATTTAATTGTACTCATGAGGAACCTGTACCTTGACCAGGAGGCTGTCATTTGAACAGAACAAGGGACCCCGCATGGTTTAAAATCTAGAAGGGAGTGTGTCAGGGTTGTATCCTTTCTCCATACTTATTCAATCTATGTGCTGAGCAAATAATCCAAGAAGCTGGACTATATGAAGAAGAACATGGCATCAGGATTAGAGGAAGAATCATTAACAACCTGTGATCCACTGATGACACAACTTTGCTTGCTGAATGTAAGGATGACTTGCAGAACTTAGCGATGAAGATTGAAAAATACAGTCTGCAGTATGGATTACGTCTCAATATAAAGAAAACAAAAATCCTCACAACTGGACCTATAAGCAACATCACAATAAAAGGAGAAAAAATTGAAGTTGTCAAAGACTTCACATTGTTTGATTCTACAATTGATGCCAATGGAAGCAGGAGTCAGGACATTAGACAATGTATAGCACTGGGCAAATCAGCTGCAAATGACCTCTTTCAAGTGCTGAAGAGTAAAGATGTCTCCCTGAGGACTGAGGTGCACCTGAAACAAGTCATGTTATTTTCAGTCACCTTATATGCATGTGAGAGCTAAACAATGAATAAGGAACACCGATGAAAAGTTGATGCTTTTGAGTTGTGGTGCTGGCAAAAAATGCTGAAAGTAACATGGACTACTAAAAGATCTAACAAATCTGTCCTGGAGGAAGTGCAGCCAGAATCCTCCTTGGAAATGAGAGTGGCCAGACTTCATCTCATCTACTTTGGTCGTGTCAGAAGGGACCATTCCCTGGAGAAGGATGTCATGCTTGGTAAGTTGGTGGGTCAACGAAAGAGGAAAAGGCCCTCAATGTGATGGATTGATACATTGGCTGTGACGATGGGCTCAAGTATAGCAAAGATCATGGAGCTGGCATGGGACAAGGCAGTGTTTCTTTCTGCTGTGCATAGGGTCACTATAAGTTGGAAACAACTCAATAGCACCTAACAATGGGGTTGCTGAATCAAATGGTTGTTCTGGTTACCTAGTGCCACTATGACAAGAATATACCACAAATAGGATGGCTTGAACAAACACAGGAGTTTATTCTCTTACAATTTGGGGGGCTAGAAGTGCTGGGCTCTAAGGGCTGGGTAAAAGCTCCCCTCAATCTTGGCTTCACCTCTGCCTCTGCCTCCCGGACCACTGAAGCCAATGGCTTTCTTCATTCAGGCAGCTGCTGGATGCTAAGGCTGACAAGCTCAAGGACAATGAGAAAAAAATGCACAGTCCCAATGTTACCAAACCACATGGCAGGCCATTGATTCAAGTACATTGAGAGTCCCAAGGTTGGTAGAGCATGGCAGGCTGCTGAATGATGACATGACTACACGCAGGGTTCAAGCATGCCATAAGATGCCATAAGCTAGAGACCATTCCGCAAGGCTTCTCTTTGTATACAGGAAGCAGACCACATTCCTAAGGCAGCTACTCAGTTGCTCAGCATAGATTTCACCGTGGAGTTGATTACCAGTCTCATCATGGGGAATACTATGCCCGGCTACTCAACCAGGCCCAGCCAAGTTAACACACAGCCTTAACTTACCACAATGTTATTTATATTTCCAACATTTAAGGAATCACCATACCACTTTCCACACTGGTTGTATCATTTTACAGTCCCACCAGCAAAGTATGAGAGTCCCAATCTCTCCACACCCTCTCCAGCATTTGTTATTTTCTGTCATGTTGAATTTTACTATTAATGCTGGGTTGAGATGGCATCTCATGATTGTTTTGATTTGCATAACTCTGGGAGCTCTGGTAGCATAGTGACTAAGGCACTTGACTGCTAACCAGAAGGCTGGCGGTTCAAACCCACCAGCCACTCCCTGGAAGGAAGATGGGGCAATCTACTTCCATAATGATACTGCCTCGGAAACCCAAGGAGGGGTCGATATGAGTTGGTACAGCACATAACAACAACAACAATGATCGCAAATATTTCTTCATGTGTTTATTGGTTACCAGAATATCTTTTTTGGTGAAGTGTCTGTTCATATATTCAGCCCATTTTTAAATTGTATTGTTTGTCTTTTTGTTGTTGAGGTGTTGGAGTTTTCTAAAAATTTTAGAGATAAGTCCTTTGTCCAATATGTCATGCCAGATATTTTTTCCCATTCTGAAGTTTCTCTTTTTATTCTTTTGGAGAAGTCTTTGCTGCACATAAGAATTTAGGTTTTAGATGGTCCCAATTATCTAGTTTACCTTCTGCTGTTTGTGTACCTTAGGTTATGCTTGATAGTCTATTTATGCAATAAATTAAGACTCCTAAGTTTACCCCTAATTGTTCTCCGATGAATTTTATAGTTTTAGGTTTCACATTTAAGTCTTTAATCCATCTGGAGTTCATTTTTGTGTTTGGTGTGTGGTATGGATCTTGTTTCAATTTTCTGCAAAGGAATATCTATCTAGTTTTGCCAGCACCATTTGTGAAAGAGACTGTCTCTTCCCCATTGAATGAATTTTGGCCCTTTGTCAAAAATCAGCTGACCATAGGTCAATGGATCTATTTCTGGATTCTCAGTTCTGTTCCACTGGTCTATGTGCCTGTCATTGTACCAATGCCAGGTGGTTTTGACAACTGTGGCTGGATTTTAGGTTTTGAGATCCAGGAGTGTGAGACCTCCTACTTTGTTTTTATTCTACAATAGTGCTTTGCTTATTTGATGTCTCTTTCCTTTCCATATAAAACTAATGATTGGTTTTTCCCTGCCTTTGAAGAATGTTGATGGAATCTTGATCAGGGTTGAATAGAATGTATAGATTGCTTTGGGTAGAAGTGACATTTTCACAATGTTCAATCTTCTATCCACAAGCATGGAATGTTCTTCCATTTATATATGTCTCTTATAGTTTCTTGAAGTAGTGTTTTGTAGTTTTCTTTGTATAGGTCTTTGTGTTCCTGGAAAGATTTGTTTCCAAGGTTTTTTGTCATTGTTTTGGTTTTTTTTGTTTTTGTTTTTGTTTTTGTTTTTTGTAGTTATCATAAATAATATTGATTCCCTTCTTTTCTTTTCAGATACCTCTTCACTGGTGTAGAGGAATCTAATGGATTTTTGTATGTTGATTTTGTATTCTGCCACTATGCAAAATCTTTCAATAAGTTCCAGTAATTTTCTTGCTAAGTCTTTTGAGTTGTCTCTGTAAGGATCATATCATCTGCAAATAGGGATAGTTTTATTTCTTCCTTAACAATTTGGACTCTTTGATTTCCCTTTCTTGCCTTATTGCCCTGGCTAGGACTTGTAATACAATGTTGAACAGAAGTAGAGATAGAGTACATCCTTGTCTGGCTCCTGTTCACAGGGGAAAAGGTTTCAGTCTCTCTCTATTGAGAATAATGCTGGCTGTTGGTGTTGCCTATATGCCTTTTATTGTGCTGAGGAATTTCCCTTCTATTTCTATTTTTCTGAGAGTTTTTATCAGGGATGGGTTTTGGATTTTAACAAATGATTTTCCAGCATCAATTGATATCATCATGTGGTTCATTTCCTTTATTTTACTTATATGATATATTACGTGGATTGGTTTTCTAGTGTTGAGCGTTCCTTGAATATCTGGTATAAATCCCACTTGGTCATGATGTGTTATTTTTTTGTAATTTTGTTTGAATCTACCAGCTAGGATTTTTTTTTAACATTTCTTTATCTATATTCATGAGGGATAGTGATCTGTAGTTTTCCTTCTGGTGCCAATTGTAGAACCAACAATGTAAAGTCTTTGACAACTTCAATCTTTTCTACATTTATCATAATGCTGCTTATAGGTCCTGTTGTGAGGATTTTTGTTTTCTGTGTATTGAGTGTAATCCATACTGCAGACTGTAGTCTTTAATCTTCATCAGTAAGTGCTTCAAGTCCTCTTCATCTTCAGCAAACAAAGTTGTGTTGTCTGCATATAGCAGATTGTTGAGTTTTCTTCCAATCCTGATACCAGGTTCTTCTTCATATAGGCCAGCTTTTCGGGTTATGTGCTCAGTATAGAGATTGAATGAGTATGGTAAAAGGATACGACCCCAATGCACTTCCTTCTTGATTTTAAACCGTGCAGTATCCCCTTGTTCTGTTTGAAAAAACAGCCTCTTGGGTTATGTACAGATTCCTCATGAGTACAATTGCATTCTGGAATTCCCATTCTTTGCAATGTGCTCCATAATTTGTTATGATCCACACAATCAAATGCTTTTGTATAGTCAATAAAACACAAGTAAACATCTTTCTGGCATTCTTTGCTTTGAGCCAAGATCCATCTGACATCAGCAATGATATCCCTTCTTCCACGTCCTCTTCTAAATCCAACTTGCATTTCTGGAAGTTCTCTGTCTATATTCAGCTGCACTGTTTTTGAGTTATCTACAGCAAGATTTTACTTATGTATGATATTAATGCAGTTGTTTGATAATTTACACATTCTGCGGGATCACCTTTCTTTGAAATGGGTAGAAATCTGGATCTCTTCCAGATATATAGATAGATCTAGAGATAGA
>NW_006921663.1:54319-55026 GCF_000298275.1 Orycteropus afer afer
CTCCCATGATTGTTCTCTCCAAGGAGTATATCTACTTGAGGTAAATGTTCAACTCATATGCCTGTCTTTTGTTTGGCTGGAAGCCACAGGTGTGGGCTCAATTCCAGACCTGAAGGATAATTCAGTGGTTCCACCAGGATCTATCGGACCAGCAAACCTGGTCCCCCCCCTTTGTTTTTTATCCAAATGATTTTGAGTTTTGTTCCACATTGTTCTCCCTCTCTATCCAGGATCTCCTACACAGATCCCCTTCCAAGTGGTTGAGAGTGGTATTTGGGCACCATCTAGTACTTCTGGTCTCATAGTCATATAGGCTGCAGATCAGATGTTGTACCAGTTGGTAGGACTAATTGTTTCCATGAATTTTTGGTTTTCTTCATTTTTCTTTGCTCTGGATGAGGAGAGACCCATAACTGCACCTAGATGGCATCTTAACAAGCTTTTAAGGTCCCAGTCACTACTCGCCAAAGTAGGAGGTAGAACAATGTTTTATGTAGTATATTATGCCAATTGAGCTTGATGTCCCCTGCGACTATGGTCTCGAACCCACAGGTTCAACAATGTGGTCCCTCTGGGTAGCTAGCTGTGACCAAGCAGTGACTACAACCTTATCCCTTGTCAGCTCTACTATACTCCTGGGAATTCAGATCATACACATAAACTTATAGGACCATTGTCTGCCAACCCTATACATGTTCTTGGGTACA
>NW_006921663.1:80858-89851 GCF_000298275.1 Orycteropus afer afer
AAAAAAAAAAAAAGAATAGTGTCAGAATGAATTCTAATCTCTAAATACTAAGTACTAAAGATTAACAAGGAGCTCTGGTGGCATAGTGCCTATGGCATCTGACTGCTAACCAGAAGGCTGGCGGTTCAAACTCACCAGCCGTTCATCAGAAGGAAGACCGGGCAATCTATTTCCATAGAGATACTGCATCAGAAAACCAAAGAGTTCCACTATGAGTTGGAATTGACTCGATGGCAGTGAGTGTGTGAGTATAAAGGTTGACAACAAGGAGCTCTGGTGGCATCAGTGGATAAGGCACTTGCCTGCTAACCAGAAGGTCAGTGGTTCAAATCCACCAGGTGCTCCACAGAAGGAAGATGGGCAATCTATTTCCATAAACTAGAAACCCAATGGGGGTCGCTATGAGTTAGAATCGACACAATGGTAGTGAGTTTGGTTTTGGTGTTTGAAAGATTAACAAGAGTTGAATATTAAAGATTTTAGCTACTCAATTATTTAACATGCGAGCATCTGCAAAAATGAAAAATCACTGTTTTTGGCTTAAATTTCAGTATTCATTATGTTTTTATTAACTGAAGCCAAATATCAAAGTAAGTACAAAATATTTAAGTCAAATCAAGAACTTTTACCCAGGTGTTTTCCAAGGCTATAAATTCCACTTACTCCACAGAACCTAATTATCTTTCCAAATAGGAAGAGGAGGCAAAAGGAAACCTTGTCTACATATGAAGCAAAATCACTGCAGTGGTATTTTTAAGACACTTACTTGACATGCTGAGATCTTTTGTCTCCTGAGTTTCATGTCCACATTTAGGGCAGGGAGGCTGTTTTCCTTTTTCTTGCTTAAACACTTTGCTCCTTGTATGCTCATCACAAAAACAAGCCTATACAGGAGAGGTAAAAATATGCTTTTTTTTAAAAAAAAAAAAATAGTAAATATTTAAAAAGACATCATTCAGTATTTTAAGGAAATTTAAGCAGTTTTGTTAGGATAAAGAGATTGAGATTTTTGTTAGGACTAGCTCCTACCTAATTCTACTGTTTTCAATGTCTTAAGTGAGATGGTCTTTCACACCACTTATGACCTAACCAAAGGCAGAGACATACTGTATATGAGCTACATTAAGAATTGAACTGTGTCCCTTAAAAAAAAGTATGTTAAAATCCTACCCCCTGTACCTGTGAGTGTGACCCTGTTTGGATATAATGGTTTTCTGGTTAATGGGGTCATACTTGAGTAGGGTGGGTCCTAACTAATCCCCTCTGAATAATGTCAGAAGATACTATCAGGTGAAAACAGACAAGGACACACATAGACACACAGGCAGAAAAGACCATGCAAGAACTGTCCAAGAGAAACACCAAGGACCTTCTACTAGTGCCAATTCCCTGATTTGGACTTCTAGCATCCACAATTTTGACACAGTAAGTTTCTGTTCTTTAAAGCCACGAACTTCTATTCCTCCCCCATCTTGCAGAATTAGGTAACTAAGGTAGGATGTGACTTGCAGACATATTTATTCTTTCACAAATAACTGAATATTCGAGGTCCTTGATACAATGGTGAGCAGGCTACCTACTCACACAGAGTATACTAGTCTGAGGACAGAGACAAGTAGAGAGGCAATTACAAGACACAACAGTGTGGTGGTGCAGTGGTTAAAACATTCAGCTGCTAACCAAAAGGTCAGTGGTTTGAACCTACCAGCCACTCCATGGGAGAAAGATGAGGCAATCTGCTTCCATAAAGATTTACGGTCTCGGAAACCCTATGTGGCAATACTAGTCTGACCTATAAGTTTGCTATGAATCAGAATTGACTCCATGGCAGAGGAGAGACCTAACTTAAGACATGGAAACCAGGAAAGTCTTCTTGAGAGACAAGAAATCTTAGCTGAAACGATGGGTCTCTTCTCGTCAAGAGCAAAGAAGAAAGAAGAAAACCAAAATTAATGGAAACAATTAGTCCTAGCAACTGGTACACCACCTGATCTGCAACCTATACAACTATGAGACCAGAAGAACTAGATGGTGCCTGGCTACCACTGTCATCCACTTGGAAGGGGATGTATGCAGGAGATGCTGAATAGAGAGGGAGAACAATGTGGAACAAAACTCAAGATTTTGAGTTTTGGAGGCAAAAAAAAAAAGGTGGGGACCAGGTTTGCTGATCCAATAGAGCCTGGTGGAACCACTGAGACTATGGCCCCTAGCTGCCCTTCAGGTCTGGAATTGAACCCACACCTGTGGTTTCCAGACAAACAAAGTACAGGCATGTGAGTTAAACATTTACCTCAAGCAGACACACGCCTTGGAGAGAACAATCATGGGAGAAAGAAGAGCTGCTTATGCACAGGGAGACAGCTCAGGGGGCAGGAAAGTATGGAGGGATGGACACTGGGAAGAGGTAACTATGGGGAGGAAGTGGGAGGGGAGCTGTTGCATTGTGGTAAACTGTGGTCAATCACATGAGATAAAGTATATGTGAACTGCTGTATGGAAAGTGAATTTGCTCTGTAAATCTTCACCCAAATCACAATTAAAAAAAAAAAAAAGAAATCTTAGCTGAGAAGTGAACGAGAAAAGAGATGTAGCAAGGTAAGCAAAGATGTAAGAAGAGAGACTGGCAAAGGAAATAACATATACAAAGCCTCAAGGCTTGAGAGCATGAACACCTTAAGCAAAATTAAAGCCATCTGATTAAACTGGAGCAGAGATTAAGAGAGAGGGTTAGTAACAGAAGAATCAGAGAAATGTTTCTGAGAGTGGGTGACTTGACTGTGTCTAGTGATCTCTGATAAGCAGAAATGAAGGACACAATGTCTAAGGAAATAAAACATTACGGAAATCTTCACTTTACCTGAACTATTCTAAGCAGGTCTATTTTGACATTAAAATACATCCCACCATTTTGATCAGAATTGTCTCCATATATGTTAAGGGGTAAAAAACACTGAACCAGATTCAGCTGACCTGTGCGCTAACGTCAATTCTACTACAAACCAACTGTATTGCCTTTGGAAAGTCACATAAGTGTTCTCAACCTTATTTCTATAATCTCCAAAATAAAAGAATTAAACTAACTAATTTTAAAGATCCCTTGAAAGATTCATTATGTGGTTGTTGTTGTTGCTGTTATGTGCCATCGAGGTGGACCTGACTCATAGAGATCCCTCCTTGGGTTTCCGAGGCGGTATCACTACGGAAGTAGATTGCCCTATCTTCCTTCTGAGGAGTGGCTGGTGGGTTTGAACCGCCAGCCTTCTGATTAGCAGTCAAGTACCTTAGGCACTGTGCTACCAGAACTCCCGAGTATAGAAATTAAAAGAACAAAATGAAACAATTAAATAATACAGAAGTATACCTTACAACGGAGACAGGAATGCTGGCCAAGCCGATTGCATGAAACACCTGTGGAACAAAGTACGTATTATCCATATTCAAACTTGGAATGAAAATGCTATTTTCCATAGATTTATACCTGACATAGTATCTCAGATGAATTAACACTTCTCTGTTTTATAATACAACCTAGAGGATACAAAAAATGAGATGGAATCGCCAGCCAGAAGAAAAGATATCAACAAGTGCATCACACAGCCTTCTTTTCACTATCACAGCTCTATTTTCAAATTTCCTTCTATTTCTCCAGATCTAGGTAATGGCAAACATCATTTTTAGAAAACAAAAATGGCAAAATATCATTTATTCCAATGATATTATTTAAAGTCCTTCCACTAATCATATAATGGCTGAAACTTTGAAAAGATTAATTGTCCCCATTATATATTCTCTCCTGTGGGCATAGGCTATTATCAATTTATATATGACTTCTGATAAGAGAAAGGTAGAAAGGAGTATGAAGAGAAAGAATATTCACATGGGCAATAAAAAAGATGAAAAAAATCCCAAAATATTTTCTCTCTCTCTTAGTAAGCCACAATAATACTGGTCATTTAGAAGTGATGAATCCTAAATTTAAATGCAAATATATTAGAGAAGCCTGTGTGAAAATATGGAAGGAAAAAAAGTACCAAAAATAAAGAGGAAACAAATTATACATTACCCTGATAAGATCTGAATATAAATCACTGCCTTTCAATCCACTTCAAGAGCTTGAAAAAGTAAAAAGGAAAATAAAAGTAGTTCTACCCTAATAATTAAAACATTTGACCAGATGTGTCTAGTTCAGGCTTTCTTTTCTTCCAGCTTATAAGGTTCACGGGGAGCCCTTTCAATCAGAATAGATAAGGTTTTTAGTTTTAAAACCTCAAAGATATTATTTTCTTTTCAATGATGTGAATAATTATTGCTTCTGTGCAACTGTTCTGCTTTCTCCCACAGTAATGCCAATAATTCAGCTGGATCTGTATTATCTGTCCTCCATACTAATAATAAAAGTTAAAAACTGAGTATTTGCTGTATCTTAGGCATATATGATTATACCTAATAGCACCATTCTTTTGGCCTGTGGGGAGAACTCTCAAATCTAAATCACTCCTACTTTAAGACATGCCCAGAGTTTTTAGGCCCAGCCTTCCTTCATCCTCAAGCAAAATAAAAGGATTTATCTAGACAAACTTCTCTAAATGTCATTTTTAAACATACATCCAGGCACATATCCATACCTAGGATGTAAAGTGGCAGTCTCAGTCTTCTTCCCATAATTACCCCAACCACACAAATGCACTCTACTTTAATGCCCAGGTTTTCTCTTCTCAAAAGTTAAAAACTTTCAATTAGACTTGAATAAAGAATGTATTTCTTGCAGATTGAGAAAATATGACTTTCCTAGTTTCAGAATGTGGATTTTTCCTTTAAATCTATTTTTATGTCTTCCGCATATTTTATAAGAAAATAGGTGGAAGGTGGAAGGTGCCTGCTGACGACAAGATATTTTAAATTAAAAGTCGCCGGGTCATTTCAATCACTTTAAAAGACATTAGCAGGGCACTAACATGTGAGGGTTTTTTTTGTTGTTGTTGTTGTTTTCCTTAGAACAGTGTTCTCAGTGATTATGCAGGTAAATGGTATTTCAAAAAATTTCTAAATCTCCCAATCCATACTTGACATAAGGTCAAGTCCATAAATTACAAAATGAAACAAATTAGGAGGTGGAAACACACTATATACCTGTGAGGCATATGTGATTAGGCCATTATACCAGAGAAAACATTCCAAGCACCTAACAATTTGGTGAAAGAAAAATGCCCAAGAGAGATTAAAAAAAAAAAAAAAAAAGGTAAGAGGATAAACTACAGCAAGGATCCTGTGATTCTGCCACAAGAATGTTAGCAGTGACATAGTGATAATAGATTCATCTTAAAATGCAGTTGATTATTCAGTCTTTGTATTTTTCTGTGCCTTTTGTGGAATCACAAAAAGCTCTTAATGGAAGTATAGCCTTACCACTCAACAGTTGCCTCTTAGATTCCAATATTATAAAACATGCTAGGCTCCTATGCCCTAGAGAATTCTACACAATACACATTCTACAGAATTTTATGAAATGCTATACAGTTTCAGACTCTCCTACAATCTTGGAGAATTTCTATACAAACATTGTAAGAATTATATATACTTAGCAGACTGATGATTTAGTCAACTTTAAACTTATAGATGAGCATACAGATTTCATACAAGAACAAGAATCAAATTAAACACAAGGACTATGTGGAGAAGTTGTCTTTTTCCATTAATGATATCCACTATTTAATAAGGTTTTTCTCTAAGTGCCAGGTGGAGGAACCCTGGTGGTACAGTAGTTAGGCACTCAGGCCACTAACAAAAAAATTCAGTTTGAACCCACCAAACTGTTCCCTGTAAAGATTTACAGCCTTGAAAACCCTATGGGGGCTGTTCTCCTCTGTCCTATAGGTTTGCTATGAGTAGGACAGGAATCCACTGGACAGCAATGAGTTTGGTTTAAGTGCCAAGTATCACACTAGATGCTTTATAGATATTATTTAAATTACTCCTTTAGGGAAAAGATTAGCATTTTCTTATAGATAAGAAAAGTGAGGTTTAGAAAAAGTCAGGAATCTGCTCAAGATTAATACAGTTAATAAGCAGAATTCAAGTAATGGTTGAATATAAAACTTGATCTTCTGAGAATCAACACAGTAGCAATAAAATGCTATCTGTTTATAATTATGATACCATTGGCCCTGTCAACAGCACTGGATCTCACCTGGGAGATAGATGAGAATTATCTGTAAAGATTAAACACTGATACCTAGTACCTACCACAGATTTTAGCATAGTAGCTAAGACACTTGCCTGCTAACCACACGGCTGTCGGTTCAAACCCACCAGCCACTTCTCGGAAGGAAGGTTGGGCAATCCTACTTCCGTAGTGATACTGCCTCGAAAACCCAAGGAGGTGTCGCTATGAGTCAGGGCCGACTCGACGGCACATAACAACAACAACCACCACCACCACCACCACAGATTTAAATGCAGCATCTCCAGGAGTGCAATCTGAACATCTGGATATATATAAATATATATATGTTTATACATATAAACGTATGTTCTGGTAAAAGTTAAATGTGTATACACACACACACTTATATGTATACACATACACACACACAAATTTGTATATAAATTTATATTAAAAAAAAAAAAACCCTTTCATGGGTGTTTCTGATACACATTGCTATTTAAGAAATCATTGGAACCAACCACAAGGAGCCAACTGGGGGTAATGTCACTTGCCTGGGGTGCTCTGGAAACATTTATGAAGGGAGGAGGAAAGGGAGGAAGGGTTTGGTTGTTAAAAAACTGGGAAGTTAAAATGACATTTAGCATTCAAGACCAGGAATTCTACAAATCCTACAAAGTCTGGTCAATCCCATAAAAGTAAAAATTGGCTCAACCAAAATGACACTGGCACCCTTGTTGAGAATCAACACTGTATGTTCTGAATTTTTCCTAGCGAGAATAATAGATAAGGATTTAAATTACATTTCGTAAGTGGCTACATGAAAAACTAGGTAGGCACCTTCCGCATTAAGTTTGAAACTTTTATTACTAAGAAACTAAAAACTTACATTTAAATGTTTCTGCCTCTAAAACCTGGCAGCTGGCTTGATGCTCAAATTGATCATCTTCACAGAGAAAGTTATGGCAAAAAGAACAACTGAATATTCTGCCACCTATTGGATTGAAAAAACAGAAAAACACAAATATAAATAAATATGATAAACTTTTATTTTTAAAAAAATTCATTATCTGTAGAACTGCTTGGAAAAAATGAGTTCAGAGGCACAGCAGTTTTTGTTCTGGTAAAAGTTAAAATGAAAATGGTCAAGTATAAAACCATAAAAAAAAGTAAATTCCCATTACCTCCTGGCTACTTACATAGTAATCATGACTCTCAAAGAAACCACTTGCTCCCATATTACTTCCCTCTCTCCTTCCTATGGTTAGCAATACTAGGAAGGACTACTATTGCTGTATAAATCCTTTTTCAAATAAACTGATAGCCAAATCAAACAAGGATACCAGAAGTTAGGATTAAGAGCAAACATAATCCTGAAAAAAATTTTTAACAAAAGCATTCATAATGTTTAAAAGTCAGCCTTCATTTATAACAAAAATAAAGTGGCTGAGTTCACTGCTTCTGTCTAATAACTCACCATGGTCCCATACCCCTCGTTCACACTCAACACACTCGGCATCTGTAAGAGGACAGGCACAGGCATGTGTGCTGAGACATTTCCTTCCATGGCAAACCCAAGCTTCACAAAAGTCACATATTGCACCCTGTAAGCAAAAAAAAATTTAATCTTTGGTCAGAGGAAGCCATCATTTAACCAATGGCAACCATGGAAATTTCATACATTTAGCAATTTATTTACCCTCAGTGATGGTGGGTAGCTTCATTAAAGACTTTACTATTTACACCAAAATTAAACAGGATTCCCTGAAAATAAACCAGAAGCTACCCACAAGCATAACTTTAGCTACAAATCAAAAGAAAATTATAAATCTATACTAATATTAATTACTAAATAAGTCAAGGAGCTAGAGGTACTGCCTTAAAAATGAGTTTTGATTTCAACTTTGGAGACTACAGTTTTCACATTCTTGTTAACAGCACAGTCAGAATCAACTCCCTGACAACGGGTTTGATTCTTGGTTTTTATAACAACTTTTTAAAATACCAACATTTTTAACAAGAAAATGTCTTCTTTCCTGTGCAATATATAAAATAATCACATAGCTTTCTACAATAATTGAGAAAAATTACTAACCTGCTGTTTTTTTTTTTTTTAATTTTAAGGCAATTAGACTTTTATTATATTTGTGGAAAAAATTAAAGTAAAATATATGAACTGTATCAAGAATAGACAGTAAAAACATACCTTTCTGTAACACAATGACACCTATAGAATATTAAGAGCTAGAAAGGAGTTCCTGAAGAGAGTGGAACTAGATAGCCTTTGCTTTACAAATGAGGAACACAAGGCCCTAGACTAAATTCAGCTCTTCTGAATCTCAAGTCAGTGTTCTATATTCAAGGCTCTGTAATAAAAGTAGTAAACAACAAAAAGGAAGAATGTTTGTTGACTTACAAAAGTATCAATATATATTGACGTCAAATGCTCAAATTAAGATAATTTAAATCTGTCAGAGAGTTCCAGCAAGAAAGAGATAGCATACACAAGTTGGGTAATCAACCAAAAACCAAACCAAACCCACTGCCATCGAGTTGATTCTGACTCATACTGACCAGATATGGCAGAGAAGAACTGCCTCAGGGCTATAAATCTTTATGGAAGTGAAAAGCCTCATCCTTCTCCTGCAGACTGGCTGGTGGATTTGAACCACTGAGCTTTTGGTAGCAGCTGAATGCTTTAACCATAGCATTACCAGAGCTCCTTTGGGTGATTGTGGTATAGTAAATTACTTTGTGTGGCTTTTCTACCCATAAGTCTTTGTAAACTCCAAGGTGGGATTTGCTATGAGCAACTGAGGAGCTCCTG
>NW_006921663.1:90213-102305 GCF_000298275.1 Orycteropus afer afer
TGCTTCCCTAATAAACCTCATAATCTGTGAGTTCTGTGTGGCCACTGCAGCGAATTATTGAACCCAGGAGAGAGGTGGTGGGTGCTTTGGGAGGAATGGTTGGTGAAAGGGCTGGAGGAAGGCAGCATGGCTGGCCTTACAGTAATAGACCTTGGGTTACTGCTGGTAATCCTGTCTTCCCCTTGTAGGGTTAGAGGAGTCAGAACATGTGGCCTCCTTGCCGTGTTTGCAGTGATCAAGGAGAGTTTAAAATAGAAAAATTACAAAGGACAGGGCAGGGTTTAGGAAAAACATCAAAGGATAATACAATTATAATTAGCATTCCTAGGACTGAAGGGAGAAGGGGATGGAAGGAGGGAGAATGGTCACCATACCCCTCAACAGAGCTTAAAGAAAGGAATCCTCACAGGAGTTGTGGCCTTTAGAGGATGGCCACAACCAATCAGGACAACCCAGCAGGGAGTACACTAGGGGAATAAATACTACTTCCATCCTCAGGTGTTCTGCTGATGCCTTCCACTGGCCAAACCCAAACAGAAAGCCATAAGGTATGAAGGCCATTAATCCAGTCCATACAGGTCAGCCTCCCAGGCAAAGTAGAGTGGAAAAGGGTAAAAACAAAGGAAGTCTAGGGAAGCAAATAGAAAATATCCAGATCACTCTTCTAGAATTTATAGCTAATGATGTGAGTCCACTAATTCATTCTCTACATAAGAAGAGACCATTTGCATTGATCAACTCAGTGAACTAAAATAAAACTAATAAATTTTAGACATAAGTAAACTATCAAGGAAGACTGTAAGGGTCTTTGATTAAAGATAGCACTGACAACCTGTATTTTAAGAGAAATTCAAAAGATGATTATGAATAATTCTGGTTTGTTGTCTCTATAAAATATGTATACATGAAATATATCACATAAAGGCCTGCCTTATAAGTAATATACATTCTTGGAAAGTTCCTATAAATATTCTCCTAAATATAAAAAAACAGTATTATTTTACTCATACACTAAAATTTAGAATTAAAGTATAAAGTCATACAGTGGAATACAATAAAATGTATTAAATCATATTTAAAGGGAAAACATTTTCTAGTGAAAAAGAAAATGTATCACATATCCTAATTGTTTTTATTATCTGAAACACTGAGTATCTTTCCAAAAATCCCACATCTACTAAACAGATTATGTATAATTGTGTTAAGTACATGCTCCTTTTTAAAACATAAAGCTTTAAAAAGAAAAACTGTTAACACTAAAGTTCTTCTGGAATCACTTAGCATATTTAACCAAAGGCCTGATGTTTTTCAAAGTTTAATTGACACATTTTAGAAAGATGCTATGAATAGAATAAAAACAATTACAAAATGAATGTTTGTTGAAGTCATTAAAATAAGCTTCTATTACTTGTACATTTGCCAATAAGAAGAAAGCAGCCAGAATATGTGAGCATTAAGGAGAAACCATATAGATAGCATGTATCATAGATAATCCAGATCACCAAAAGTTGATTGAAACAAGGGAAAAAGGGCTGCTATTTAGAAAAAAAATCACCACTGGTAAGAATGAGTTTTTTTTCTTATTCTTGGAAACCTACTAGTCTAAGAAATAATCAGAAGCAGCTTACCACCATTGCAAGGCCAGTACTGTAAACACCAGCGTGCTTTATGACACAGTCTGAAGACTTCATCATACATTTAGTTTTGCCTTTTAATGAAAAAATTTTATATCATTACTCTTGCAAAGTAGTACAGATAAATATTCACTCCTTCCTGTTTACATCTAGCCCTAGATAAATTATCATTGAAAAAAATTTCAAAATAAACAAAATTAGCAAGAGTTACTGCTCACATAAATAAAAAAAAGAAATGAAATAACTAAGACCTGATTGCTTGAGTCTCATATTCTGAAATTACAAAATTACTAATAAATCTATTAAAATATATTATAAAATAATTTGCATGCTAATGTGTATCTATACTAAGAAATTTCAGGTTATGTTTTATAATCTAAAGATCATTTACAGCAGTTAAAAATTTTATGAATTTTCAGATTAACTAAAATATATTTTTAAAAAGCCAAACTTAAAAGTAAATTTTATATTTTATATTAAAGACAGTCTGGTTTAAAGTTATTGATTATTTCTTTTCAGAGTATCTCAAACCAAATGAAATCAAATAATGATTATGCAACTTACCTGATTCATTTTTTTTAAGTTTATATATATATATATATATATATATATATGTAAAAATTTGCAAACATGTATCTTCCATGTAAACATTTTTCTAACAGGATTTTGAAATAGTGTTCAAGTGAACTCAAAACACAGGAATACAGGAATACAGCTAAAAATCAAAATACAACCACAAAGTTCTGATCTAGCCACAAATTACCAATCCAAAGCACTGACAAAAACTTCAAATTTTCAAACAGTGTGTGAGTATTAACAGTGACATGTTAAGAATCCACAAAGTAAAACACTAATGAAGCAGAAGATGCTCAATTTTCCACTGTCTTGATTGCCTGAAGAACAAAGCTGGGAAAAAAGAAATGGGAAAAAAGAGAAAACAGGAAACAAGAGGCAGCCGCCACACAATTATTCCATGCTCGACAATAGGCACAAGACAAGAATCATGAGGGAGAAACGTATTTGTATATAATACATACAGTAAATATGATCTGTGATTCAAATACAACCCCCCCAAAAAAAACCCTCATTGCTATCAGTAGTGACCCTACAGTATGGAGTAGAACTGCCCTATAGGGTGTCCAAGACTGTAAATCTACAAGAGCAGATTGCCCCATATTTCTCCCACAGAGTGGCTGGTGGGTTCAAACCGCCAGCCTTTTCGTTAGCAACTCAATCAATGCTTTAACTGCAGTGCCACCGAACTCTCTGATTCAAAAACAGGGAAACTGAAAATGAGATGGTCCTAAGAACTTAGCTCTTTCTTTTCCCTATACTCTATTTCTAACCATACATTCATTTATATTTTATAAAATAAGAATATAAAAACTAGCAGGTAACTATCCAGTTTCATGTTCTTTCATTAATTTTAGAATTGGAAGCCTTCTTTGAAAGCTAGAACTACATTAGAGATGTAGCTCTAAATATTCTTAATTTTCTGTAATATTATCATAAATAAGGTGTTTAAATGAGCATACCCCAAACTATGTTCCACCTGAAATTATTATCTCATAAACAAAGGGCATACTTGTACAAATTAAAAGTGTAGGTAAATTTGTAGTGCACAAAGTTAATCAAGTTTATTTACTGCAGGAATTATTAACAGTTATTTAAATACAAATATATAATACAAATCTTCCATATGAGAATTAGGAGAGTAAACATGTTATCATTTCTCAAATTAATACAATTTTATTACCAACTAAGGCAACAGAAGTGCCATCCAGAAGCAAGTGTCCCACCCCCTGCCACCTCCACAGCCAGTAGAGCACACCAGCCCTAACCAGGCACCCCATCCCTGCTGCCCAATGGTCTGCAGAGCACACCACTGAGAACCAAGTACATAGGCCCCTGCTACCTCCATGGCTGGCAGAGTACATAGTCCTGGACTGGTGCCCTACCAACTGCCAATTCTGTGGCTGGCCAAAGTGCTGTCCCAAACCGAGTGTTGCACCCACCGATACCCTCTCAGACAATGGAGTATACTGTCCACTTCAGGCCCTGTCTGGGCGAATCACCCCCACTGCATCCACAGGTAAGAAAGCACATCATCCTTGATTGTGCACCCTACCAACTGTCGTGCTCAAGTCTGGCAAAGCATGTCATCTCAGTCTGGGTGACCTGAACCCAACTGCCCCCAAGACTGACAGAAATACCATCCCTGACCAGGCACCCCATGCCCCACTACCTCACTGACCAGCACTGAATGTCACAAGGGACTGGGTGCCCGACCCACCATCATCTCAACTTTCTTTTTTTTTTCCTTTCCCTTCACTTGTTTATTGTTTTTCTCCTTTTCCTCCCTTCCCTAGTTTTTATTTTCATCCTTTTTTCCTCTTTTTTCTCCACTCTTGCATTTGTGTTTTGTTTTTTCTTCTCCTTTGTTTCCTTCCCTTGTCTTTTTAAAATATTCTTATCTTTTAATGCATTGTTTCACTGTTTGCTCCCTCGTTTGGTATCACTTAGGCTCTCACCAGCTGACCACCATTGGAATCAACTGGTGAGAGCCTAAGTGATGCCAAATGAGGGAGACAAGTAGTATGCCAATCCATGTTGTCCAGATATATCAAAGCAAAAAACCTGAACAAAACAAAGCAACATACAAGTGCACTCCATCCCCAATGTCTCAGACACAACAGGCAACCTCACTTCACATAAAGAAACAAGACAGGGTGGGTCACACAAATGACCAAAATACAGAGCCAGAAAACTTTATTGAGGAAGAAAGGTTACTGGACCCAACTGATAAGAATTCAAAAGAATTGTATTTAGATACCCTCAATGGACAGAAAGGAACTCTCGTGACACAGTGAGTAAGGAATTTGGCTGCTCACCAGGGCAGTGGTTCAAACCGACCTGCTGCTCCACAGAAGGAAGATTAGACAAGCAATTCCCATAAAGATTTACAGACTTGAAAACCCAACGGCGGTTGTAATGAGTTGGAATCGACTCAATGGCAGTGAGTTTGTTTTTTGTTGTTTCAACAGACAGAGAGGGAGATTATGGAAAATACAGAAAAAAATCAAGGAAACAGACGAAACTCTAGAAGACTTCAGAAAAACAATACAAGAACACACTGACAAAATAAGTGGAAAACAGCAAATACAAATCCAGAACATTAAAACTAAAATTTCAGAAACAGAGAACAAAGGAGGAGAACAGAATTAAAGGAACACAGAATTAGCGAGACTGAAGACAATGCTCTTTCAATACTAATTTGTTGCAGGCATAACCTGAAAAAAGAACAAAAAAAAAAATTAAAGAAAGGTTAAAATTTATTAGGGATACCATCAAGAGGAATAACTTATGTATGATGAGAATTCCTGAACAAGAAGAGACAAAAAAAAAAACCCAAAAAGAAAATTATTGAAGATTCATTGGAAGAAAACTTCCATAATATCAGGAAAGATGAGAAGTTATGCATTCAAGAAGCTCAACAAACACAAAACAGGATAGATCAACACAAAAAAATCACCAAGACCTACCATAATCATACTTTCCAAGACCAAAGACAAAGAAAGTATCCTGAAAGTATCTCAGAAAAAAAATGGAAAATTACCTAAAAAGGACATTCAGTAAAACTAACCTTTTGATTTCTAGGCAGAAATAAGCCAAGCAGGAAGGAAACTATAAAACAGAGGGAATAAATGGTGTAGTTATAGAGCTTCCAAATGGAGAGGAAGTCAAGACAGCATCAGGATAGAATGAACTCTTTTAAACCTGGGAATAATAAATTATAGGGCAATAACAAAGAAAAATAATAAATCTCATGAAATAAACAAAATCATAAAGATCTGTTGTTGTTGCTGTTGTTGTTAGATGCCGCCGAGTCAGCTCTGACCCACAGCACCCCTATGTACAACAAAATGAAACACTGCCCAGTAGTGTGCCATCCTCACAATCCTTGCCCATTGCTGCAGCCACTGTGCCAATCCATCTTGTTAAAGGTCTTCTTCACTGACCTTCTACTTTACCTAGCAAGACAGCATTCTCCAGAGAATGGCCCCTTCCCAAAATAGGTGAGACAAAGCGTGACCATACTCTTCTAAGAAGCATTCCGGCTGCACTTCTTTCAGGACAGATTTGTTCATTCTTCAACCAATCCAAGGTATTTTAATATTCTTTGCCAACACCACAATTCAAAGGCATCAACTCTTCTTCGGTCTTCCTGATTCATTGTCCAGGCTTCTCATTCATATGAGGCTACTGAAAATACCATTGCTTAGGTTAGGTGCACTTCAGTTTTCAAAGTGACATCTTTGCTCTTTAACACTTTCAAGATGTCTTTTTCAGCAGATCTGCCCAATGTGATACAATGTCTGATTTCCTGACTACTGCTTCCAGGGGTGTAGACTGCAGTTCCAAGTAAAATGAAATCCCTGACAAATTCAATCTTTTCTCCATTTATTGTGATATTGCTTATTGGTCTACTTATGAGGATTTTTTTTTTCCTTATGTTATTATTGTTAGGTGCCATCAAGTCAGCTCCAACTCAGAGGAACCTTAAGTACAACAGAAAGAAACACTGCCTGATCCTGTGCCAGCCTCACAATCCTTGCTACACCTGAGCCCATTGTTATAGCCACTATATCAATCTATCGCATTGAAGGCCTTCCCATTTTTCATTGACCCTCCACTTTACCAAGCATGATATATTTCTCCAGGGAACAGTCCATCTGACAACATGACCAAAGAGGTCAAATGAAGTCTCACCATTCTCACTCCCAAGGAGCACTCTAGCTGCACTTCTTCCAGGGCAGATTTGTTAGTTCTTTTGGCAGTCTTTCAGCATTCTAGTTTTTAGCATTCTGTGCCAACACCACAACTCAAAAGCATCAACTCTTCTTGTCTTCCTTATTCACTGTGCAGTTATCAAATGCATATGAGGCAAATGAAAATAACATGGCTCGTATCAGGCATACCTTAGTCTTCAAGGACACATCTTTGTTCTTCAACACCTGAAAGAGGTCTTTTGCAGCAGATTTGCCCAATGAAATACATCCTCTGATGTCCTCCTGACTGCTGCTTCCATTTGTGTTGATTGTAGAACCAAGTAATATGAAGTCCTTGACAATTTCAATCTTTTTTCCATTTATCATGAAGCTGTTTATTGGACCAATTGTGAAGATTTTCATTTTCTTTATGTTGAGATGTAGTCCATAACACAGACTGTAGTCTTTAATCTTCACCAATAAATGCTTCAAGTCATTCTCACTTTTAGCAAACAAAGTTGTGTTGGCTGCATATTGCAGGTTGTTAATGAGTCTTCCTCCAAACCTGATGCCATGTTCTTCTTCATATAGCCCAGCTTCTCGGATTATTTGTTCAGCATACAGACTGAGTAAGTATAGTGAAGGGATACACTCCCCTCTTGATTTTAAACCATGCAGTGTCCCCTTGTTCTGTTCAAATGACAGACTCCTGGTCTATGTACAAGTGCCTCATGAGCACAATTAACTGTTCCAGAATTCCTATTTTTCTCAATGTTACCCATAATTTGTTATGATCCAAACATATTGAATGCTTTTGCAAAGTAGATAAAACACAAGTAAACCTCTTTCTAGTACTCTTTGCTTTCAGCTAAGGTCCATCTGACATCAACAGTGATATCCCTCATTTCACGTCCTCTTCTGAATCAAGCTTGCATTGCTGGAAGTTCTCTGTCAGTACACTGCTGCAACCATTTTTTCATTATCTTCAGCAAGATTTTCCTTATGTGTGGTATTAATGATATTGTTTGGTAATTTCCACATTCTGTGGGATCACCTTTCTTTGGAATGGGAACAAATAAAGATCTCTTCCAGTCAGTTGGCTATGTAGCTGTCTCTCAAATTTCTTGGCATACATGAGGGAGTGCCTTCAGTGCAGCATGTTTGTTGAAACTTCTCAATGGGCATTCCATCAATTCCTGAAGCTTTGTTCTTCACCAATTCCTTCAGTGCAGCTTCAACTTCTTCCTTCAATACTATTGGTGTTTGATCATATGCCACCTCCTGAAATGGATGAACATTGACCAATTCTTTTTGGGACAGCAATTCTGTATTCCTTCTATCTTCTTTTGATGTTTCCATCATTATTCATACTTTGCCCATAGAATCTTTCAATATTGCAACTTGAGGCTTAGATTTTTTCTTCAGTTCTTTCAGCTTGAGAAATGCCAAGCATGTTCTTCCCATTTGGTTTGCTAACTCCAGATCTTTGCATTTTATTGTAATAACTGACTTTGTCTTCTCAAGTTGCTCTTTGAAATCTTCTGTCAGCTCTTTCATCTTGTCATTTCTTCCATTTGCTTTAGCTACTCTCCATTCAAAGGCAAGTTTCAGAGTCTCTTCTGACATCCATTTTACTTTTTTCTTCCTTTCCGATCTTATTAATGACCTTTTGCTTTTTTCATGGATGATGTTCCTGATGTCATTCCATAACCTCTAGTTTTTGTTCACTGGTGTTCAATCCATCAAATATATTTTTTAGATGTTCTCTAAATTCAGAAGGGATATAATCAAGGGCATATATTGGCTCTAGTCGACTTGTTTTAATTGTCTTCAACTTCAAGGTGGACTTGCATATGAGCAGTTCCATGGTCTGTTCCTGGCCTTGTTTTGGCTGAAAATACTGAGTTTCTCCATCACTTCTTGCCACAGATGTAGTTGATCTCATTCCTGTGTACTCCATCTGGTGAAGTCCATGTATACAGCCACTGTTTATGTGGTTGAAAAAAAATATTTGCAATAAGTAAGTCACTGGTCATACAAAATTCTATCATGCAATCTCCAGTGTTATTTCTATCACCAAGGCCATATTTTCCAATTAGTGATTCTCCTTTGTTTCCAACTTTTGCATTCCAATCACCAATAAAAATCAGCTCATCTTGATTGCATGTGTGGTCAATTTCAGACCGCAGAAGTTGGTAAATATCTTCAATTTCCTCATCTATGACATTGGTGGTTGATGCGTAAATTTGAACAGTAGTAGTATTAACTAGTCTTCCTTATAGGCATACGGATATTATCCTATCAGTGACAGCATTGTACGTTAGGATAGATCTTGAAACATTCTTTGTGATGATGAATGCCATGCCATTCCTCCTTCAACTTGTCATTCCTGGCATAGTAGATCATATGGTTGTCTGACTCAAAATGGCCAAAACAAGTCAATTTTAGTTCATTAATGACTAGGATATTGATCTTCATGTGTCCCATTATATTTTTCACAACTTCCAATTTTTCTCGATTCATACTTTGTACATTCTATGTTCCAATTATCAATGAACATTTGCAGCTGTTTCTTCTCAGTTTGAGATGTGTCACATCAGCAGCTGGAGGTCCCAAAAGCTTTACTCCATCCACGTCATTAAGGTTGGCTCTACTATGAGGAGGCAGCTCTTCTCCAGTCATATTTTGAATGCCTTCTGACCTGAGGGACTCATCTTCCAGCATTTTATCAAACAATGTTTCCAAGCTATTCATAAAGTTTTCCAGTAACATATCAAACAGTATTTCACTGCTATTCATAAGGTTTTCACTGGCTGATTCTTTGAGAAGTGGATGGCCCCTTCCTTCTTTCAACTGTCTTAATCTAGAAACTCTGCTTAAACCTGTCCACGATGAGTGACCCTACTGGTATTTGAATTGCCAGTGGCCTTTAGCCTCACAGCAACATGCAAGCAACCACAGTAAGACAAACGGACAGATAAGTGGTGTGTTTTCTTTATATTGCAGGGTAATCCATACTGAAGACTGTAGCTGTTAATCTTCACCAGTAAGTGCTTCAAGTCCTCTTTACTGCCAGCAGACAAGGCTGGTTCATCTGCATTATCACAGGTAAATCAGTCTTCCTCCAATCCTGATGCCATGCTCTTCTTCACATAGTCCAGCTTCTCAGATTATTCGCTCAGCATATAGACTGAGTAAGTATGATGAGGGGATATAACACTGATGTACACACTTCCTGATTTTAAACCATGCAGTTTCCATGTTCTATTTGAATGACAGTCTCTTGGTCTATCTACAAACTTCTCATAACCACATTAAGTATTCTGGAATTCCCATTCATCGTAATATTATCCATAATTTATTATAATCCACACAGTCAACTGCCTTTGCAGAGTCAATGAAAAACAGGTAAACATCTTTCTTGTATTTCTTGCTTTGATCCAAGCTCTATCTAACATCAGCAATGATATCCCTCCTTCCACATCCTCCTCTGAATCCAACTTGAATTTCAGGATCTGTATCTCTTGCCATATTAGGAACTAAACTTAAGATGTAACAAAGATCTAAATTTTAAACCTAAAACTAAAAAGAAGATAAAAGAAAAAAAACTGACAAATTTAGGGTCCCTAATACATGGCATGGGAGCTCTGCTAGCATAGTGGCTAAGACACTTGCCTGCTAACCAGACGGCTGGCGGTTCAAACCCACCAGCCACTCCTCGGAAGGAAGGTTGGGCAATCTACATCTGTAGTAATACTACCTCAGAAACCAAAGGAAGGGTCAGGATGATCTGGTCCAACTGGAAGGCACATAACAAAAACAACAACAAATACATGGCATAAATACACTATCAATCTAAAACTGCACAAACAGCAGAAGATAAATCGGACAACTGGGACCTCCCAAAAATGAAATATGTACGTACATCAAAAGATGTCACCAAAAAGAGAACCTACATTCTGGGAATAATATTTGGTAATGACTTATCTCACAAGGTCTTAAACTCTAAAATTTACAGTAAATTTCAACACTTCAACCAAAATAAGTCCAGTTAACAGTGGGCAGCAGATATAAACAGACACTTCACCAAAGAAGATATTCAGGTGGCCAACAAATAAAGGATGAAATGCTCACACTCATCCAAGAGAGAGATGCAAATCAAGACAACAATGAGGTATCATCTCACCCCTGCATTAACAGCAAAGTTCAACAAAACAGAAAACAATAAATGCTGGTGAGGATGTGAAAGGACTGGAACCCTCAAATACTGCTGGTGGGACTATAAAATGTTACAACTACTGTGTAAAACGGTGTGGTGTTTTCTTCTTTGTAGGAAATAGTAATACTATAATATTATATGATCCAGCAGTCCCACTACTAGTTTTATATCCTAGAGAAATAAAGGCTAGGACACAAACAGATATACACATACTTATGTTCATCGCAGCACTCACTACTCTCAATACCAAAAAGGTAAAAACAACCAAGTACCCATGAATGAATGAAAAGATACACAAACTGTGGTATGTACAAAAGAATGGAACACTACATAAAGTTAAAGAATAATGACCAATCTGCAAAACACCTCATAATACAGATGAACCTGGAAGACACTATGCTGAGTGAAATTACTTAATCACAAAAGAACAACTATCACATGACACCACTATTATAAAAAATGAAGAAAAGGTTTATACACAGAAAACAGCACTCTTTGATAGTTATCAGTTGTTGGAAGATAAATCAATAATGAGAGAACAGACATGTATTAACAGGGTGATGGGGAAAGCAATATACAATTAAAGGGAGGTCAGCACAAAGTTATTGAAACAAAGGAAGACACTGGGAGGAGTACAAGACTTAAAAGCAACAGAGGTAAATACGATTACATACACGACCCTGCAATAACAGTAATAATAATAATCTGTGAGTGAATACATACAGCTGTAAGCTGAACAGGTGCTAGATGGTGAATGGAACTATACCCATGAACATATATAGGTTTGACAGAGGGTATTTCTACATATTTATTTATGTGCTACAAATATATCCATGAATGTAGTATAGCATACAAGGCACAAAGTTATGAAAACTTCTCAGCCATAACCAAATACCTTGAGGGAATGAATCGCTGGGACTGGGGGCTCAGGATCATAGTCTCAGGGGACATCAAGGTCAACTGGCACTGCACAGTCCACAAAGAAAATGTTCTACACCCTACTTTGGTCAGTAGCATCTAGAGTCTTAAAAGCTTATGAACAGCCATCTAAGGTGCAGCTACTGATTTCTCCCCATCCAGAGCAAAAGATTTTTCCCACTGCCATAGAGTCGAATCTGACTCATAACAACCCCTCCTTAGGTTTCCAAAGCGGTATCACCACGGAAGTAGATTGCCCAACCTTTTGTCCGAGGAATGGCTGGTAGATTTGAACCGCCACCTTCTGGTTAGCAGTCTAATGCCTTAGACACTACGCCACCAGAGCTCCTTTTGGGGACTACTGGACACTGACTCTGAATTGACACTAATTCCAAGAGATGTACTAATTTGCTCAAGCAATGAAACTACATCAGGAACAGCAACTGCAAGTGGAGTCACCACCTGATTAAATTTACGATAATCTACTGTCACTCTCCAAGATGCATCTGCTTTTTGCACAGGCCAAATAGGCGAATTAAATGGGGATGTGGT
>NW_006921663.1:106420-113810 GCF_000298275.1 Orycteropus afer afer
AACAACAACAACAACAATCTAAACTTTCACCCAAATCACAATAAAAAGTTGTTGTGTTTGTTCTAAAAAAAGGAAAAAGAAATACAACTCTATTAATATCTCAGGTATTCTGTGAAGACTATTCGAAAAGCACAATTGTTCCTGCTTTATGAACTTCCTTTTAGTTTTAGCTTGAATAATCATTTCAGGGTAAAAACTTTCACTTTGGGAACTGGGTGTATGGCTTAGAAACTCAATTTCAATCACTTGGGGATGCATCTGAAGACACTCAAAGACAATATGCTAAGGACCAATCAGAAAAACTGATCATTACCACCTGCATCAGTAAAATGTAGAATCAAATTATTCTCAATGGTCTTAAAAAACTGCAGGAAATATCAGCAAGAATCAAAACTTAGAAAGTAAATAAACAGACATTGCCCAGACTAAGCCAGTATAATAAAAATTCAGGAATAATCACTGAATGTTATCCGTCTGAAATGTGATCTTCTAATGTTTAATACAACTTGTTGGTAATAATGTTTAACTGTGGCATAGTGCCTAAGGCATATGACTGCTAACCAGAAGGCTGGCAGTTCAAACACACCACTACTCCTTGGAAGGAAGATTGGGCAATCCACTTCCGTAGAGATACTGCCTGGGAAACCCAAGGAGAGGTCGCTATGAGTCAGATCCAACTCCATGGCAGTGAGTTTATTTGGTTTGGTACCTTAATTGTTTTCCAGAATTGTATTAGAGCGATAAAACAAAGACTTGATAGCTTTTTGGCAGGTCAAATATTTTATGCTACTTTACTAATGGTAAGGTGTATATTGTAAGCAATAACAACAAACCTACAGATTCAAGTTGATTAACTTTCAAACAAATGTTTGATAAAAAGAGAAGTATATGTCCTTAGTTATCATATACTTACCACATTGTGCACAAATTGGTAACTTCTGTACAGAATTACAAAAATAGCAAAATGCTCTATTCTTCTGCCGTCTTGTCATGTTAAAAAAAAAAAAAAAGTCAGTATCAGATAAAAATTCAGAGGGCTTATTTTATTATAACATGTAGATAGAAAAAAAAAAAATACCTCTGACACTTGTCACATTCCTGTAAAATACAAAGGTATAACATTAATTTTTCTACTGCCTGAAGACTGAAAATCTACTTGCATTATAAAAAAATATACTGTTTTTTTTCATGGTAATATGTAAGTGATACCTCCCCAAACCTCCAATTCCACCCAGGTATGCAAGCATCAACATATACTTAAGTCATCGCTGACTGGCCATTTCCCAAATATGTCACGTACTCTCTCTACTCGATGCCTTTACTTATTGTAATATATTTTCCTGAAAAGCACCTCATCACTATCCCTACCTGTTGGAAGTTCTGGCAATGATCCCACCTCCTCTGTGAACCGCACTCCCATACACACTCAGTAAATTCAACTTTACCAACCCTTCCAAAGCAAACCAAATTCACTGACATCAAGTTGATTCTGACTCATAGCAACCACCACAGGGTTTCCAAGGCTATGAATCTTTACAGAAGCAGACTGCCTCATCTTTCTCCTGTGGAGCAGATGGTAGATTCAAGCTTCAGACCCTTTGATAAGCAGCTAAATGCCTTAACCACTATACCACCAGAGCTCCTTTTATCAACCCTTCCATCTAATAAATACACTGTACCTTTACTGTATCACTTAATACACTATACCTTTGTTGTTAACACTTACCAAAGTCTAGCTCCCATTATATGTATTTATTTATGTGAGTCTCTCATTTATTGCTCTGTCTCCCTAACATCCCTTCTCTAAAAATGGCCCTGATGCACAGAAGCCTCCCCCCATTGCTTCACCTGAGCTATGCAATCCTACCTCTACCTCCTACTACCCCATTTCCTCCTGAAAATGTTAGTTCTGGAATGGGTACCTGCCTGAGCCCAAACTATCAAGAGTTCTTGCCCTCTATGAGGGCAACAATATGCAATGGGAAATATGCAGCTACCAGAGGCTATGAACTAAACAAACGGAGAAAGACTATCTAAGAAAATGGAACTAGTAAGGAAAAAGAAACAAAAGCAAGAAACAGAACTGCAAGTTGTCCGTGGGTGCAAGCTATAGCCTTGCCTTTCCCAAGTGAATAATTCACTTCATTATCCATTTAATACCTCTATTTTTTCCGTAAGGGAGCTCTGGTGGCATAGTGCTTAAGGCATCTGACTGCTAACCAGAAGGCTGGCAGTTCAAACACACCAGCCACTCCTCACAAGGAAGAATGGGCAATCTTCTTCTGTAGAGATACCACCTCGGAAACCCAAGAAGGGGTTGCTACGAGTCAAATCAACCAGACAGTGGTGAATTTGGTTTTTTGGATTTTTTTTCCCCATAAGGCTATTTGAATTGGATTTGTTAGGTATGAAAAAGCAAGTCCCGACTAATATACAAAACCTAAGAACTTAAGAAGGCAGGATCTGTGTCTTCATCTATGTATCCCCCACAGTGCCCGGGATAGTATCTGGCACAGAGCAGATACACAATAAACATGTGCTAAATTAAGTCACCTTAAACTTTTCATATTTTTTTCAATGAAACAAAGAAAAGAAATTTAAAATGGTGAGAACAAAAAAAGTAAAGGGATAGAATTAGAGAAATATGGATACCTCAGAAAAACAGAGTCAAAAAATGGAAGAGGTAATGACAACAATAATTTTTTTGCTTTTTCACAAGTCTGACCATTCAAAGGAACTCAATTATCAGGACTAACCCACTCAGCACAGGGAGAAAAGATGGTTGAGTAGGAAGTTAAAAGAGATGTCAAGAGATGTAGAAAGTTCAGAAAAAGAAATCACATGAATTGAAAATTGCTAATAGAAAATACCAGAAAGCCTCCAACTAATAGGATAAATCAAGTGAGAAAAGCTGGAAAAACTCTGCACAGTTTCTATTTATGTTTCTTATTCAATATCTATTTATTACCAATCTGAGGTAATATGCTAGATTTTATAAGTAATACCAAATGTAACAAAAATCACTGCTGCTAATTCTTAGTGAAAACGGGCAAGCCTCTAAAACAGGTTTCACAGGCAATAATAAACTATATACAGTTATACTATAGTTGCTAATATTTTATTCATATGTATTTCAGATAACTACTACATAGTTTCTCAACTATCAGCTAATATAAAATAAAAGCTGTTACCATTGAAGCATTACATGGGTGTTTAGCTAAATCTATGGTGCTTCTTGATGCTCGGAGCTGTTTTTCACGTTCCCGACGGTTCTCAGCTTTCTTCCTTGCACCAGTCTTCTTTTTAGGCATTTTCTTGTCTTTCTATGAAAAAGAACAGAAAAAATATAGTTGCCTAGTTACATTTACTATTTTAAATGAACTAAAATATAATATAAAAAATTTTCTTGTTTTTATTAGGTTTTCAGTTCAACCCTGTCAATTCGACAGGTAAGTACGTTTTAAATTTTCATGAAGCATTAAGCACACATTATCCCAAATAAAGTTGATGAGTTTTAAAATGAGGCACTTTAAATTTAGATTACCAACCAATTCTAAAAGATGTATAAACCAAAATCATTTATCTTAAAAGTCAAAATAATTATTTTGGTTTTGTTTTTCCTCCCAACTGAGAAAAATAAATCTCTTTAAGTATTTTTTAGAATTCAACCAAGTTAAAGAAAAATCTTTATTAAGAATACATCATTAACGAGAAATAATTAAAAAGTCCACTACTTAACTAGTTTACATCACTTTTTTGAGCTATTCAGATGCAACCAAGTTTGAAGCATATATAACAAGTCTAATTTTGCCTATGCAATATCTAAATAAAATATTCAATGTTGTTGTTGTTATGTGCCCTCGAGTCTGAACTGACTCATAGCAACCACTCCTTGGGTTTCCTAGGCAGTATCACTACGGAAGTAGATTGCCCCATCTTCCTTCCCAGGAGTGGCTAGTGGGTTTGAACCGCCAGCCTTCTGGTTAGCAGTCAAGTGCCTTAGGTACTATGCTATCAGAGCTCCCACTAGAGCTCCTAGCAGACCCTATAGAACATAGTAGAACTGCTCAGATGGTTTGGTTTCTCCAAGGCTGTAAATTTTTACAGAAGCAGATTGCCTCATCTTTGTCCCTGGAGCAACATCTCAGAACCACTGACTTTTTGTTAGCAGCCAAATATTTTAGCCATTTAGAAAACAAGGTTTTTACTAAATGACACATTTTTATATGGCTTTTCATCCACTCTAAAACCTCCAAGTTCCCTGAAGATCCCAGTGCTATCACTCTTAATATTTACATCCCAGCCATGCCTGGCAGATTAAGCAGTCATGAAAAAATATACATGAATGAGTGAGTCTACATGCTTGCCTTGAAACATGAAATCGCAAAATTTTTAATATGCATGTCTTTTTAAATTGAGTCTCAAAAATCAACAGTAGAAATTCCTAAAAATATACATTTAGATGGCTAGGCCCTACCCAAGATCTACAAATTCTCAAACTCCAAGATGAGGCACAACTCTACAATACAGAACATACTTAGTCAAAGAAACCAAAGACCTCCCTGACGCATAGGACAGATGCCAGCAAAGCAAACTTAGAATGAGGATTTCTCATTCAGAACGGCATATTACATCAATATCATGCATCACCTTGTACCTGAAACAATACTCAGAAGGCTGAATTGATTGTTTCTCTACTTTCTGGGTTCCGACCCTTATGTTACACTGTCCAATCGAAAACTTAAGAGGTAGGCAGGCTGGTGGCAGATCAAAAATACAGACAGACCAGGCAAGGAGAGCATGTGCCAGTTACTAAAATCACAAGATACTTAAATAACCAGTAACTTAAAATGACAAAATCTACAAAATGATGAAACTGTATAATGCCCTAAGCAAACTCAGTAAAGAACCACTGGATGATGATCCGGACGAGACGTAAACACCAAGAGATGTCTTGTGAATCCACGAGAATGCTGAGCCTCAACTTATTTTCTCCAATTTGTTTTGGAAACTTTCTCAGCCTGGTAAGGGTTAAGACCTTCTTCAGTAACGCCCCAATTTCCTCTGGATTTGTCCCGTGAAATGGGCACAGGGTCACTACGGCTTTAGAAGAAAAGTCTGGATTCGCTAGACCAAGCAGGGTAAAGGGGATCCAGAAGGGACACAGAGGAGGCGCCACGCGGCTAGGGGAACCGGCACCCGTCACGCGCCCGCGGGACACCCTACCTCGCGCGCGCTCTCGGCAGATTTCGCTCACCCTCGCGGGACGGCCGAGATCACTCCAGGTGCCGAGGGGTAGTGAACCGTGTAGGATCGGCCTGCAGTAGCAGTAAGCCGAGGCAGTGGTCCCGGACTCTGGGATAAAAGTCACTAAGAATCCCAGAAGTCTAACAGAGAAGGTTGAGGACACTTGGAGAAGGACCGGATGTCCTCTTACGTCAGCGACGTCCTTAACGTATGGCGTCTACAAAAAGGGCCCTCCCACCTTTGATAGCCCCGCCCCTGTCCCGCCCACTCCTGCGGAAGGCGGGGCTCTCGGCCCTGGGAAGGGGATCTGCAAGAGAAAAAGGAAATAGGGAATCAAAGAAGAAAAGGGGATGCAGCCGTCCAAAAGGAGAAATCTAAGACGAAAAGAAAAACATAAAAAAGAGGAAATGGCCCCACACACTTGGTCCTGGATCAGCTGACTACAATAACTCTTTACATTTTTGGCTGAATTCTTTTGTAAACCTTTCAGCTACCTGCATTTTCCAGTGCCTCATATCCCATTTTTCTTCTTGCTGTACAAACTGTGCCTTCAAATGCCTAGTAAAGTTCTATACTGTCCTCCTCTGTGCCCCACGGAATTCCATTCAATTATGAACTTCCACAGTGTGTTCCATCTGTTTTTAATGGAAATTTGAGTATTGTAATGACTTGATTTAAATTTCTCTTCAGTGAACATTGCTTTTTTTTCCTCACATTTTCTTTTTCTGAAAGTCAGTAAGACTTGTAAACAAGTAAACACTTGTTTCCCAGTGTTGCATCCAGATCATTATTCCTTTATATCTAGCCATAAAGATCTCTGGTAGAGTAGTGCCTAAGGCATTTGGCTGCTAACCAGAAGGCTGGTGGTTCAAACACTCTTCAGAAGGGAGATGGGGTAATCTACTTCTGTAAAGATTTACTGCCTCAGAAGTCTAATGGGGGTTTCTATGAGTCAGAATCTACTCAATGGCAGTGAGTTTAGTTTTATATCTAGCCATGCCAACTTTTGTCCTTCATTGTTGCTATTTTATATTCACTTTTACTAATGGAACCTGACTTCCAACTTCTGCCATCATCCTAAATCACATTAACATCCCAATGAAAAACCTAACCTCCTGGGTCCTTGATTTCTTCATATTCAGCAGCCATCCCCACCCCTACTCCACAGACCCCCACTGTCATAAACACATCCCCAGCCTTGCCATGAAATTGAACTGTGCTACCACTGAAATCCAAAATTCAAACATCTGACTATCCAACCTCCTATCTTGCCAACTGTCTCACTCAGTTGTTCCTCATAATGGGACTTCAAATCCCTTGATGTCTCTATGTTCTATCAATCATCCCTCTGCTTTCTTCTCTCCTTTTTTTCATCCTACTTTATAAAACAGAGTTCATCACTTCAACCGCAATGCTCTCTTTCTGATCAAACAAACCATAAAATTCTCAATCCTTTAAATTATGCAACTTACCTTTTCCTTCATACATTGGACTTCTGAATATTGTTAAAGGCAAAAAAAAAAAAAAAAAAATCACACAATCATGATTCCACTCTAAATCTATGGTGACCAACATGGCTTTCAACAAGATTCTCAAAATTGCCCTTCAGTTCTTCTCTATTATCCTAATCAACGCTATCATTCTCATTCTCCACAATGGCTATGTCAAATATTCTCCACTTCCTCAATCCTTTCTCTATCAATTTCAACAGATATCATCACTTCTTATTTTACAGAGAAAATAGAATAATATAATTAACAGCTAACAAACATATAGCACTTTAGGTTCCTAACATTGTCAGCACTTTACATATGCACATCTATGCTTCATTTATTGATTATCTTATTATGTGATGTTTCAAATTTAAGACAATAGTCTATTACCTAACTGTTAGGCACATTAACAACATACATCTGGTGATAAAAAATGCCAGGGTGCAAGTCAAGACTAGTACTGGTTGTCATGGTTATGGTTATGGGTCAACTTGACTGGGCCATGATTATCAATGTTGTTTTTGTTGTTAAGTGCCATCCAGTCGTTTCGGACTCATAGCGACCCCATGCACAGCAGAACAAAACACTGCTCGATCCCGCGCCAGCCCCACAACCCTTGCTATACTTGAGCCCATCATCACAGCCACCGT
>NW_006921663.1:117148-120695 GCF_000298275.1 Orycteropus afer afer
GTTGGAGACCTCTCGTATCACCCCCACCTGGGTCCCTGTGGCTGACTGTTCCTCTGTCTGTCTTCCTGGCTTTTAATCCCCTTTCTCCTGCTCTTCCCGCCTGCTGCTTTGGGCATCCCTGAGTTGTCTCTCCTCAGCTGTATCCCTGGGGCTTACTTGATTATCAATAATTTGACAATTATGTAACAATATTATTTGGTAGTTATATAATGATGAAATTTGGCAGTTATGTAATGATGTAATTTGGCAATTATGTAATTATATAATTTGGTAGTTTTGTAATGATGTAATTTGGAAGTTGTGTAAAGTTATATAAAGCTTTTGTGACCTGATGTGGTCATCCTCAATTTTCATGAAATGCCAATTTTCATATAATGATCTGGTCTTTGGGACTTAACTTTGTTGATAAGTGAGAAAAGCACTATTTTTATAAATGACGAAATTCCAGGGCAGAGACACTATGCAACTTGCTTCAAGTTTACATTGCTAGTTAGGCTTGTGCTATCATCTAATGTACTAGTTCTCAAACTTCATTGTCTCAGGACCTCTTTAAAACTTATAATATTGTGGATCCACAGAGCTATTCCACCATGTATCTGTCAGTTTGTTGTACTGTGTTGGCTTGAATGTTCCTGTGAGGCTGGAGGCTATGTCACCAATATTTCAAATATGAGCCGGGTCACTCATGGTGGACAAATTTAAGCAGAGCTTCTAGACCAAGACTGACTGGGAAGAAGGACACGGCCATGCATTTCTGAAGACACTGGACAGTGAAAACCTTATGAATAGCAGTGAAACACTGTCTGATATATTACTGGAAATCTTGATGAATAGACCTGAAATATTGTCTGATACAGGGCCAGAAAATGACCCCTCAGGTTGGAAAACCAAAAAAACCCAAACTCTCTGCCCTTGAGTCAATTTGACTCGTAGCGATCACTCCTTGGCTTTCCGAGGCAGTATCACTATGGAAGTAGATTGCCCAATCTTCCTTCTGAAGAGTGGCTGGTTGGGTTTGAACCACCAGCCTTCTGGTTAGTAGTCAAATGCCTTAGGCACAACCCCACCAGAACTCCTCTAAATAGGACTGGGAAAGAAATGCCTCCTCAAAGTAGAGTCAAACTTAAATATGTGGGTGGAATAAAGCTTTCAGGCCTCCATTTGCTGATGGGGCATGACTTAAAATGGGAAGAAACAGTTGAAAACATCCATTAATAATGAAAACATGGAATGTATATATGATGTCTGAAACTAGGGAAATTGGAAGCTGTCAAAAATGAAATGGAACACATAAAGATCAATATCCTAGGCATTAGTGAGCTGAAATGGACTGGTATTGGCCATTTTGAATCAGACAATCATACAGCCTCCTATGCCAGAGATGACAAATGGAAGAGGCATGGTGTCACATTCATCATCAAACAGAACATTTCAAGATCTATCCTGAAGTACAATGCTGTCAGTGATAGGATAATATCCATATGTCTACAAGGAAAACCGGTTAATGCTACTATTATTCAAATTTATGCACCAACCACTAAAGCCAAAGATAGGGAAATTGAAGATTTTTATTAACTTTTGCAGTCTGAAATTGACCAAACATGCTATCAACATGTATTGATTATTACTGATGATTGAAAAGCAAAAGTAGGAAACAACAGCCTTGGTGATGGATATGTTGCCAGATGTTACATAATAGAATTTTGCAAGACCAATGATTTATTCATGGCAAATACCTTTTCCCAACAACATAAATGGCAGCTATATATGTGGACCTTGCCAGATGGAATACACAAGAGTCAGATCGACTATATCTATGGAAAGAGGCAATATAAAAGCTCAATATCCTCAGTCAAAATAAGGCCAGGTGCAGACTCTAGAACAAACCATCAATTGCTTTTATGCAAGTTTATGTTGAAGCTGAAGAAAATTTAAACAAGCCCACAAGAGCCAAAATATGACCTTCATTGTTTCCCACCTGAACTTAGAAACAATATGAAGAATAGATTTGATGTGTTGAACAACAATGACCAAAAACCAGACAAGTTGTGGGATGACATCAAGAACACATAAAGAAAACAAATGGTCATTAAAAAGACAGTAAATGAAGAAAAGATCAAAATGGATGTTAGAAGAGACTCTGAAACTTGCTCTTGAAAGGAAAGTACCTAAAGCACATGGAAGAAATGAAAAGCTAAAAGAGCTGAACAGAAGATTTCAAAGGGCAGTTTGAGAAGACAAAGTAAAGTATTATAATGAAATGTGCAAAGACCTAGAATTAGAAAAACAAAAGAGTAGAACACACTCAGCATTTCTCAAGCTGAAAGAACTGAAGGAAAATTCAAGCTTTTTATTTTTTTTCCTTTCTTGATGTAGGAAGCATCAGAACAAGAGGAAAGGGATACACAGAGTTACTATTCCAAAAAGAATTGGTCGATGTTCAGCTATTTCAGGAGGTGACATATGATCAAGAACCAATAGTATCGAAGGAAGAAGTCCAAGCTGCACTGAAGGAATTGGCAAAAAAAAAAAAAAAAAAAAAAGTCTCCAGGAATTGACTGAATACTCATTGAGATGTTTCAACAAACCAGTGCTGCACTGGTGGCACTCACTCATTTATGACATGAAATTTTTAAGACAGCTACCTGGCCAACCAACTGTAAGAGATCCACATTTGTGCCTATTCCAAAGAAAGGTGATCCAATAGAATATGGAAATAATTTAACAGTATCATTAATATTACCTGCAAGTAAAATTTTGCTGAAGATAACTGAATAACAATTATAGCAGTATATTGACAGAAAACTTCAAGAAATGCAAACTGGATTCAGGAGAGGACATAGAACAAGATATATCATTGCTGATACCAGAAAGATGTTTACTTGTGTTTTGTTGACTATGCAAAGGCATTCAACTGTGTGAATCATAAAAAATTATGGATAACATTGTGAAAACTGGGTATTCCAGAACGCTTAATTGAGCACATGAGGAATCTGTACATAGATGAAGAAGTCTACATATAACAGAACAATGGAATAATGCATGGTTTAAAATCAGGAAGGGAGTTCATCAGGGTTGTATCCTCTTATCACTGTTATTCAACAGTGATTATTTGTATGCTGAACAAATAATCCAAGAAGCTGAACTATATGAAGAAGAACATGGCATCAGGATTGAAGGAAGACTCCCTCATAACCTTTGATATGCAGAGGACACAACCTTGCCTGCTAAAAGTGAAGATGACTTGAAGTACTTACTGATGAAGATCAAAGATTACAGTCTTCAGGATGGATTACCCCTCAAAACAAAGAAAAGAAAACTCCTCACAACTGGACCAATAAGCAATGTGATAGACAGAAAACACATTGAAATTGAAGCAGCACTCAAGAAATCATACATGGGGTGGGGGGAGGTCCAGCAAGATGGCAGACTAGGCAGAAAGACTGCACAGACACTTTTCAACAAAGAAAAGGGAAACCAATTAACACAGACACAGAAGATAATCTTGGACCCCTGAGCCTTGAAGGGAAGGATATAGAAGTGGACT
>NW_006921663.1:127183-179431 GCF_000298275.1 Orycteropus afer afer
ATAGAGAGGGAGAACAATATGGAACAAAACTCATAATCATTTGGAGAAAAAAACAAAGGTGGGGGGGGGGGACCAGGCTTGCTGGTCTGATAGAGCCTGGTGGAACCACTGATACTCTGGCCCCTACTTGCCCTTCAGATCTGGAATTGAACCCACATCTGTGGTTTCCAGCCAAACAAAAGACAGGCGTACGAGTTGAACATTTACTTCAAGTAGATACACTCCTTAGAGAGAACAATCATGGGAGAAAAAAGGGCTGCTTATGCACAGGGAGACAGCTCAGGGGGTAGGAGTGCAGGAAGGCATGGACACTGGGAAGAGGTAACTATGGGGAGGAAGTGGGAGGGGAGCTATTGCATTGTGGTCAATTTGGTCAATGTCATGAGACAAAGTATATTCTATTATCTATCTGCCCTAATCTTCTGAGGATCAGACTATCTCCCTTGCTTTGACACACTTATACCAATAATTGTCCCAGGGGTCCCTCCTAGTGGCCAGGAGGGAAGGTGGAGATAATGCCCTTGCTCCTGAGAAAATTAGGTAGCAAATTCTGAAGGGAACATAGGCTTTACTAAAAGGAGGAAACCTCTGCATAATTTTTAAGCCAGGGCAGTTATTGATGGGGAATATGGAAGCACATGGAGAATCAAAGGAGAACCTGGTTATTCAGGATTTTTCAGTGCCACAGCCCACATGCCCCAACCCCATTGCATCAGGGTCTGTTTCTTTCCTGTCCAGCACCCTGATCTGGGCATAGCAGACCTAGCTACATTGAGTGGCTAATCTTCTTTGCTGCTTTGCCATGCTTATGATTAAGTGCTGGGCCTGTTTCTCTGCTTTTTATGCCCTCTCACTGCAGGAGATAAAAGCTTTTTTATTTGCTACCAAAGAAGCCTTCTACATTTAACTCTCAGATTTTAATAGCCAATTAGCAACTTAACTTTTTGCTACCTTTTGCAAAAAGTATCAAGTTTGCTTAGCAGCACTCTATCAATTTCACTGTCTTTAAGTTTACTATTTTCCTCATATTTCTCAAATGCCTGATATGTTTTACCCACTAGTTCAATTGCCTTCCATTAGTATATCATCCCAGTTCACTAGTGATGGAAGTATTAATTATTGTATTTTTACTTTGTGCCAGGGTCTATCTGTGCTCCACCTATCACAAATGAGGGAGTCCTCATTGACAGGTGGGTGGTGATTCAATTCTAAAATCTCATCTTAGCTTCTGCTATCTTGGGTTCTTCCTGGCACCAATTATCTTGGGTTGGATTCCCTAGGAAGCAAGAACACTCTGAGTCAGAGATAAGTTCAGGAAGTTTATTAGGGAGTGCTTTGGGCAGCAACACCTGTGGAAAGGATGGTAGTAGGATTGGGCAGAAGGAAGGGTTGGGCTACAATGCAGTCTCAATGAAGGCCTTGTTTTTGAATCTGGAATGTTCCTTCAGAGTTGTCTGGAATTAGAGGAAGTGGGCTGGGCCTTAATATATCCATGATATTCAGTCTTTAGATATTGGCTGCCAATGGAAAAGGGTATAACTTTGGGCTGGACTATGCTTGAAGAGGGCTGACAACTGGTCTGTCACCTTTCCATACTTTCAACTGCTCAGGAAATAATTCCTTCATTTCCGAAGAGGAATCTGGGTGGTGCCTCCCCTATATGAGTCTTGGCAAAATAAAGAAATTATCATGTATATCAAGCAAACTCTTAACAACAACAACCAAAAAAAGCTTGAAACAGACATTAAGGCAAGAAGCCTTATTAAAATTTCTTGGACATTTCATATCATTCAAAAGTGTCAATCCTACAGGAAAATATGTTGTTGAGTTGTTGTTGCTGGCTGTCATTTAGTGAATGCTTGACTCATGGTAACCCCATGCAACAACAGGATTGGTTCATTGTGATAGAGTTTTCATTGGCTGGCTTTTTGGAAGTAGATTGCTAGGCCTAGCCTGTCTTAGTCAGGAACCTCTGCTAAAACCTGTCCAGCAACATAGCAACATGGAAACCATCACTGACAAATACGTAGGTGGTGGCTGCACATGAGGTGAGTTAACTGGAAATCAAACTCGGGTTTCCCACATGGAAGGTGAGAATTCTACCACCAAACTACCAGTGTTCCCTACAACAGAATATTAATTGTCAATAAAACCAAAAAAAGGAAAAAATAATCATCAGATAAAGACAAAGACCCTTTACCATTGACAGACACTCACTAAAAGAACACTAAACAGTGTACTTCCCCATCCACTGCCATGAAATCAATATGAGTCATTGTGATGCCCATTGGGTTTCCAAGGCTGTAAATCTTTAGGGAAATAGATTGCCTCATCTTCCCACCATGGAGCAGCTGGTGGATTTGAACCTTTGACCCTGTGGTTAGTACCCAAATGCCTTACCTACTACACCACCAGAGCTCCCTAAAGAATGTACTTCAGGAAGATGAAAATGGAATGCACACGTGTATTTACTAAAATAGGTGTATAAGAATGCTCTGTTTATAGCACCACTATTTCTAATAGACCTAAAACTAGAAACTACTCAAGTATTACTCAGTAGAAAAATGAAAAAATAACAAAATATTATACACAGACAAAGGAGGAGCTCAGGTAGCATGGTGCCTAAGGCACTTGACTGCTAACCAGAGTTCAAACCCACCAGCCACACCTCGGAAGGAAAGTTGGGCAATCTACTTCCATAGTGATACCGCCTTGGCTAAAAAATGTAGGTGGGAACTATGTGCCACACAGGTCATGAAAGAGTTAACTCAGGGAACTCAAGGTTAAGCAAGCCAAAAATCTGGGAGTCAACCCAGATATTTCCATCTCTCTAATCCACTTGTAATAACTAAGCTTTTGTAATATGACCTCTACATTATCTGTCAAATCCATTCCTCAATAAAGTTTAGAATGTCTATTTCTGGCAAGATATCTGGAAAAACTGTACAAACAAAGCACACAAAATTCTAGTTAAAAGAAAACAAAAGCAAATAAACACATTTCCCCCTCGCCCCCAATGTGTTGCTACACTGGCAAGAAAGTAATAGAAATTCAAGGCAACTAGGAGCAATGGGGAGCTCTGGTAGCATAGTGCCTAAGGCACTTGACTGCTAACCAGAAGGCTGGCGGTTCAAACCCATCAGCCACTCCTCGGAAGGAAGGTTGGGCAATCCTACTTCCGTAGTGATACTGCCTCGGAAACCCAAGGAGGGGTCGCTATGAGTCGGGGCCGACTCGACGGCAAATAACAACAACAACAGGAGCAATGAGGAAGTGGGATCCAGACAGTAAGCAATCCCCAAAGATGACATTTGGCTGGGAGCATCTGTAAATCCCCAGAGACCTAGAACTTGGAGTCTAATGACAATGCGTGCACTGGAGACAGAGGTCCTGTTACCATGCAGAGTAAGAAGTAGGATTTGAGATTTGTATAACACTGGGACGTGCAGACACTACCCTCAGTGCAAAAACAAAATTAAACATATTCTTGCCACATAAAGGAAGATGGTAGGGGTACTTTTGTGATCACCTTTGTCTCTTACAAAAAGACAAAACTAATTGCCACTGAATTGATCTGACTCATGGGAACACCATGTATGTCAGAGGAGAACTGTGTTCTGTAGAATTCCCAAGGCTCTGATCTTTTGGAAGCAGAACACCAGACCTTTCCTCAAGGCACCTCTGGGTGAATTTGAACTGCAACCTTTTGGTTAGTAGTCTAGCAGTTAGCTATTGGCACCACCCAAGGACTCTTCTTTTTCTCTTAATGGAGGGGAAAAGAAAAAGAAAGAAAAACTCCACTCACAAGGGAATTCCTAACCAGAAGCCCACCTTCAATTGTTTTTAATTTTGTTTGATTTTCAGATTTTCACTACTGTATACTTCAGTGAAACAAACAAGCAAACAAAAAACGGTTGCCTTCGAACTGACTCTGACTCATAGCAACCCATGTGTGTCAGGGTAGAACATTGCTCCAGAGAGTTTCCCAAGGGTGAGTTTTCAGAATTAGATTGCCAGGCCTTTATTTTGAGGTGCCTCTGGCTGGACTCAAATCTCCAACCTTTCAGTAAGCAGCTGAGCACGTTAACCTGTTGCACCACCTACTCACTGCCGTCCAGTCGGATCCAACTCATAGCAACCCCTCCTTGGGTTTCCGAGGAGGTATCACTACGGAAGTAGATTGCCCAACCTTCTTCCGAAGAGTGCCTGGTGGGTTTGAACTGCCAGCCTTCTGGTTAGCAGTCAAATGCCTTAGGCACCATGCCACCAGAGCTCCCTTTGCACCACTTAAGAACTCTTTACAGTGAAATAGCGATAACTAGTAAGAGGGAGTTATAGCCACTCCTCGGAAGGAAGGTTGGGCAATCTACTTCCATAGTGATACCACCTCGGAAACCCAAGGAGGGGTCGCTATGAGTCTGGTCCGACTAGAAGGCATATAACAACAACACAGAGTCTCAAAGGAGCTCTGGTAGTGTAGTGTCTAATGCATTTGACTGCTAACCAAAAGATTGGTGGTTCAAACCCACCAGCCTCAAGAACTATCATAAAGTTCTATGCCCCTGGTCTACAATTTCTAAGTCCCTTCCTCCCAAGTTTTTTGGGGTGATAGAAGTATGATACTGTATATGTGTGAGACACCTAACATAGTGCTGGCACTTGGGAGATATTAAGTGTCAGTTTTCTTCTTACTTTGCTTGGTGGCTGTAAGAGACCAGCAGCCAGCCCCCTGCTCATCATTTAGCCCTGACTTTCCGTTGCTTGAAGCCAGCTGTAGTCCTCCAATAACCTACGGTGGGTCCTCCAGATTAGTCAGTGAAGTATTGTCTTTGTAGTACTTGGGACTCTGAGAACACTGAAATGAAATATTTAGATCAGGCAGTTAGAGGTTATACTGTAAAGACTCAACTGAGAAGTGGAGAAGAAGTACATTTTTGTCCTAACTGCTCCTATTAATTTCTTACCTCCACTACTTTTGGAAAGATCATTATTACAACTCCACCTGAGTATGGATCTTCAGATGGAATGAGTTTTTAAAAATTGATTAAAATATCAACAATAAATGATATAGTGAACTCAACTGCCCTTTCTTCCAAACCTGAGAAGTCATTTATTGTAAATTTTGAATACAGAATGTGATTTTATCTAACACAGCCATCTGGATATGCTCGAATAATTTCCTTTAGAAGGATCAGCACAAGGCTGCTCCTATGAGGTGAAAGTTAAAGATGACCAAAATGTTCACTTTTTCCAAACTGCTTTGCCACTCCATCATCTCTAACATCAACTCCTCCTCCCCTGCTTAGTACTTTCCCTCTTATCTTAAAAAAAAACTCACTGCTGTGGCAGTGCTGTGGCAACTCATGGCAACCCCTCCTTGGGTTTCCAAGGCAGTGTCTCTATAGAAGTAGATCTCCAATCTTCCTTCTGAGGAGTGGTTGGTGGGTTTGAACCTCCAGCCTTCTGGTCAGTAGTCAAATGCCTTAGGCACCAGGGTTCCACAATTCACTGTAATGTTTCACAAAACTCACAGACTGACAAGGAAATGGCTCCTATAGTGGTGGAGATTGGGATCCTGTTGTTGTTGTTATGTGCCATCAAGTCAGACCTGACTCATGGCGACCCCTCCTTGGGTTTCTGAGGCAGTATCACTAAAGAAGTAGATTGCCCCATCTTCTTTCCGAGGAGTGGCTGGTGGGTTTGAACCGCCAGCCTTCTGGTTAGCAGTCAAGTGCCTTAGACACTATGCTACCAGAGCTCCTACTATGCTACCAGAGCTCCTTGCGAGCCTGGCAAGTCCCAAATCCATGGGTAGGTCTGGAGGATTCTCCTCACTAGTGTGGTTGCAGGGGCTCACAAACCCAAATTGTCAAGTCAGATGAACAGCTGCTGTCTTAAATCCAGGGGTGAGATGATGATTAACTAAATGCAGGACTAGAGCAAGAGAGCAAACTTGCCCTGAACATTCACATATACACTTTCAAGGAGACTAAAGAAGGTGACTTGAGTCACACCCTCTAGCAAGGTGGGACTCAAGATACATCCCACCCAAAACAGGCAGAGAGACTAGGATTTACAATACATCACAAAATGGAGGATGATGGCTAGACGGGCCATATTAAGTGATTCATTGCACTGCAGGATGACAATGCTATGCCATATGTCCAAAAACATTAAAATAAGCTAAAAAATAAAAAATGCCTAAGGCACTTGACTGCTCACCAGAAGGCTGGCAGTTCAAACCCAACAGCCACTCCCCAGAAGGCAGGTTGGGCAATCTACTTCCATAGTGGTACAGCCTCAGAAACCCAAGGAGGGGTTGCTATAAGTTGGGGTTGACTCGATGACACATAACAACAACAACAACAACAACAACAAAAATAAGCCAAACTCACTGCCATTGAGTTGATTTCAACTCACAGCAACCCCCATTGGTTTTCCAAGGTGGTAAATCTTTATCAAAGTAGATTACCCCTATCTTCCTTCTGCAGAGCAGCTGGTGGGTTTGAACCACCAACCTTCTGGTTAGCAGTCAAATCCCTTAAGCACTGCACCACCAGCACTCCTGAAAATAATAAAATAAGCTAAAGAAAATGAAAATCATTCAGGGACCTGTTGTCTGTTTCTTTTCTAACTTGGGAACTCATGGAAGAACTATGCATATGTAAACTTCAATGCCTTTAAGGCAGACTCAATATGATGATAATAGAACTACATCAATGGTTGTAATTGGAAAAAGCAACAGGGCATTATTACAAATGGAATTAGACAATTTTATAACTGTGAATATAAAAAGAGTTGATCTCAATAAATATCTAACGTCAGATAATGACTATTGACTTAGATTACAGTTTCATTTTCCTTTGAGTAAGATCAAATTATAACTTCAATAAGGATTACTTGAAATAATAAGCATAGATGCATCTAATCTCCAGCTACTTCCATAATTAACCATGATAAAACAAAACACTTTAAATTATGAAACATATAAAATGAATGTGACTTGCTACTGTGATTTTCCAAAGCCTGAGACTTTAAGATACTTAGACAATAATTAAAACTTATATCAAATTCATATTATGAATTGCTATGAGTCAGAATTGACTCAAAGACAGTGAGGTTTTTTTTTTGTTTTGTTTTTTTGTTTTTTGTAGGTACACCCCAGTGTAACACTCCACCAGCAAGCCTCCTGCCCAAAGGCACTCAGTTTTCTCACTCCATGGGTTGGCAAGCACACCTCTCTGTCTTGTATCTCATGGTTCCTCAGCCAGTTGTCTCAGCTAGTCATCTCTGCTGCTTTTTGTGAAGGAGGTCCAGTACAGGGATCTCAGGTCTGAGGACATTCTCCACTCTGGTTCTTCTCTCTTGATGGCAGTGAGATCCTATCTTCTGCCTTTCAAATTCAAAAACCAAACTCACTGCTATCCAGTTGATTTCAACTCATAGAGACCCCCCACTGGATTTCCAAGGCTGAAAATCTTTACAAAAGCAGATTGCCCAGGCTTTCTTCTGTGGAGCAGCTGGTGGGTTTGAACCATTAACCTTCTGGTTAGCAGCTAAATGCCTTAACCACTATACCACCAGAGCTCCTTCTTCCTCTGCCTGAAGGAGGGCTCATTTTAATCCGAGCAACATACCAAAACTAACCAATCCTCACATTACAGAGTTCCATATACCTTATTTGCATGGTCCCACCCAGTAATCTGGTGGGAGTCACAAAATCGGGCTAGAAGTCATACCAGGTAATTCACTGCACCCCAAAGATGCATGACAGCTAAGACAATTTAACAAAATGCTGTCTTGAAAGCCCAACCTAATGGTTCTGGCTTCAAGTAATTGATCAAAATTGAGTCACATTGCATGGCTAGCTGCCAAATAGACTTAAACATAATTTTTCAGCTGGACATATTTTAGCTCTTAATAAAATTGGAATTCTGTTATTATGGAAGATGTGGATAATAGATATTAAGTAGAAAACTAGTAGATCTTGGCCACACCTACATTTTTATATTCCATGAACAGGAAATCTGAAAGCTATTTAAGGATGGATTATAAAAAGTGTGGATAAAATGGAAACTATATTTTTTAAAACTGTCCATTCCAGTACAAAACAACTGTATCTTGCATAAAACATAATTTTTAATGAATTGCTGAGCTCCCAGGGAGAATAATTTTTACCATTTTCTTCCACTAAATAAATAAAATAAAAACTAGAACTAAACCTGGAAGTTAAAAAGTAAGCTAACGAGTAAGAGTCAAAGCTAGCATCAGCACTGCAAAGAGATTAAGGCTATCGCCAGAACCAATTAACTTAGCTCAGAGTCTCAAGAACTAACATGGGATCCTGTAGGCAGTTAAAGTGGTTCTGGGTCATGGTGCCCCTGACTCCCATGAGAAGAAAATGTAAATATTGACTGGAAAGAATTTTCAATTCTGGTCTCCAGGTTTTCATAGTTTAAAATAAACAAACTTGAGATCAGAATAACAATCACTAAATGCACACTGGCTTAATACTAAAAAATTAGTTGCAGAGTAGAAATGCTTTATAGGGTTTTCAAGGCTGTGACCTTTAGGAAACAGATCTCCAGGCCTGTCTTCTGACGCACCTTTGGGTGGGTGTGAACCACCAACCTTTCAGCCAGTAGTTGACCACTTAACCATTTGAACCATCCAGGAATTCCAGACTCTTCATAGAACTTGACAACAAGTTGAAGTACTAGAAGGGTATCAAAAAATCTTAATCCTCTTTGATCACTAATTAGTTGTCATGACTTGGACTATGTCTAAGGCATTTGACTGCTAACAAGAAGGCTGGCAATTCAAACCCATCAGCCACTTCTTGGAAGGAAAATTGGGCATCTACTTCTGTGTTGGTGTTGTTGTTATGTGCCTTCAAGTCGGACCGACTCATAGCGATCTCTCCTTGGGTTTCTGAGGCAGTATCACTATGGAAGTAGATTGCCCAACCTTCCGTCCGAGGAGTGGCTAGTGGGTCTGACTTACTAGCCTTCTGGTTAGCAGTCAAATGCCTTAGGCACTACACCACCAGAGCTCCTTCCATAGAAATACTGCCTCAGAAACCCAAGGAGGGGTCACTATGAGTCGGAAATGACTCAACAGCAGTGAGTTTGGCTTTTATAGATTTCACATTCCTCATACGTAAAAGGAGAGAATTGAAGTTGGTGTAGTGGATAAGGCATTTTGTTGCTAACCAGAAGGTTAGTAGTCCAAACCCACCTGCTACTCCTCAGAATGAAGATAGGGTGATCTACTACCGGAAAGATTTATGGCCATGGAAATCCAATGGGGTTCCCTATGAGTCAGAATTGAGTCAATGGCACTGAGTTTGATTTGGTTTTGGTTTAGTCTCTAACATTCCATGATTCTAAAACAAAGGACAGAAAAAAAGTTCCTGAAGCTTAGAATGATGACACCAAAACAGATAAACTGGAAACTGAGAGAAAGAATTGAAGTTCCTTTATAAATCCATTTTGTAAGTGTCTGAATCTTAAATCACCAAGTGCTTTGCTGGGGAGCTTTCCCATCTTAGTTACTGCTGCTTTGATGTAAATAACATAAAAACTCATTGCCTGTATTTTGGTTCTCTAGGGCTGCTCCAACAGGAGTACCACAAGTGGTTTGCTTTAACAAACAGGGATTTATTCTCTAACAATTTAGGAGGCTAGAAGTCCGGGTTCAAAGTGCCAGCTCTAGGGGCTGGGTGAAAGCCCCTTAACTTTTGGCTTCCATGCTGCCTCTTGCTCCCGGCCCACTGAAGCTGGAGGCTTCTCTGACTCAGACAGCTGCTGGCTGCTGAGGTTGACAAACCCAAGGTTGACAAGCAAAATGGCACAATCCCAAGATTATGAAGCAATACAGCAGGCCTAGTTCACAAAACAGTCCCAAGACCAGCAGGCAACATGGCAGACTGCTAAATGAAGACTCAGCTAATTGCAGGTTCCAAACATGCCAAAGAGCTCCAGACTTTTCTCAAAGTTTCTTTGTAAATGCTGGAGGCAGACCACATCCCCAAAGACAGCTACTCAACTGCTCACAGTAGATCCCACCATGGAGTTGATTACCAGTTTCATCATGGGGAATAGTTAGATCTAGCTGCCCAGCCACTCAAAACCAGGCCCAGTCAAGTTGATACATAACCTTAACTACCACATAGTCAAATCAATTCCAACTCATAATGACCCTATAGGACAGAGTAGAACAACCCCACAGGGTATCCAAAGCTGTAATCTTTATGGAAGCAGACTGCCTCATCCTTTTCCCACAAAGCGGCTGGTGGGTTCGAAGCACTGGCCTTTCAGTTAGCAGGTGAGTGCATAACCAGTATACCACCGGAGCTCCTTTCAGGGTTTTTTAAATAGCATAGGTATATGGCTTTGAAAAACGAAAGAGAAGATCATTTTCCCACAGTTCTGGAGGATAAAAGTCCAAATAAGAGTCTCACCCATGCTGATTTCTTTCTTAATGGCTCTAGATGTTTGACATTCCTTGGGTTTTAGACAATCATCACATTTCTCCCAGTCCTCCCTGTGTCTATTCTAGTCTTTTTGTAACTCACAAGTGATTAGGTATATGATCCACCCCACTGTGGTCTGACTTCATTAATGTAACAACAGAAAACCCCTATTTCCAAAGGATTACATCCACAGGTGCAGGTGTTAGGATTTCAACACATATTTTCAGAGATACAATTTAGTCAGTAACAGTTATTTCCTCTTCTTATCTTCCTTTTTATTTTTGTGCATGTGGATATTGATGCAATGAAATAATGAGGTAGAGAATGGTGTCAGCCACTGAGCACTGCGTTCCTCTTTCTATGCTCCTTTGTATTCCAGGGTCACACGCACACGATCAAAGTTGGGAAACACAGTACCTCTTCAATATCAATTTAAACCAAATGCCTGCTCTGAGGTAGAGAGGGAATTTGGCATTGTTGCTTGGGACCTAGAAATTAAGAGATTACTGAGTGAGATGTGAAGATATCTCTAATTCTCGTGCCAAATAAGCAAAATTCTAGCTTTATAGAGAGATGAGGTTTATTCCCTTCTTGGTTCCCAAGAAGGAATATTTCTCATCATAATGGAAACCCTCTTACACACGAACCCTGGAAAATACTTTTGCTAAGGCGTGGAACAAAAACATTCATTAAAAGAACAACTAAGTCTTTCGTCCTGCATCTGTAAATCTGTTATCTCCCTTAGTAATAAAAACTACATTTCTTCTTTTCTCCCAGGCCCAGTTCTCATTCTTTTTGTTCATTACCTATGAAGCATAGTTCAGAAAGGAAAAAAAATGAAATATACAGCTATAAATAATAACTTGAAAGGATCATATGTTTTATTATCTCAGGTCCTCTGGTGTCTGAGCATTTACAGAAAAAAACAAGGATATAAAGGACATTCTACAAGAATTGTATGTGAATAGCCTATGCACTTTTAATAGACACTTAGGGTTCGACAGAGGCAGAAATTAAAATGAGTTAATATGATTTCTTACCGTTTGAGATTTATACTATAAAATAAATGTAGAGAATTTCAATTCCACTTATTGGTGAAAAAAACATCCATCAACTCGCACATCCCCATTAATATTCTAGCCCTGTGTCAGATGACCTTAAAAAGCATGCCAATATTTATTTGATGTAAGATCATTTTATTTTAAGAATGTTTATCCCAAATGGGTTAACTATGTTCGGAAAAGACCTGAAGGCATGCATTTATAGGAATATATCATATAACCTTGCCAAAATTCTTCACTCTAAAATACACTTGGGTTTTGGTTATATGAGAAAGATCCTTTAAAATAATAAATAGTCTAAGCTTTTAGTCATATTGAGATGAGTACATTCATGCCTCTAATCCAAAAAACATGTGTTAATATTCTATCAACACTGAAAACAAAACTCACTGCTGTTGAGTCGGATCTGACTCACAGCGAATCCTCCTTGGGTTTCTGAGGTGGTATCACTATGGAAGTAGATTGCCCAATCTTCAACATAGTAAATGTAAAATGTGCAAAATTCCATAATAGTCTTATATTTGCATTGCAACTTACAATTTATTGAGAATTTTACCTTAAATATCTTATTTGGATAGATGTTTGCCAAGGTTGCTTCTGTGAGTCCAGAGACCTGAACTTCTGCTTCCATTTCTGCTTCTGACAATAATATCAGTTTATTTTCTTTAATATCTCTCTCCATCATCACAAAACAGAATAGATTAGTTTATATGGCACATACTCATAAAACAGAGAGAAAGGGATAGGAATGGAGAATATTTATGTACTTAGTATGAATGCTTGGCTTTTTCATTCATTTACTTATTCAGTAAGTACTTGTTATGTGTCTATTATGTGTCAAGTTCTAGAAATGCAAAGGTGAATAGAAAAGGGATTTTGTCTTATTTTGTCTAAAAACAACAGGATGTCATTGAGGGCATTTTAAGCATGGTGGCTGAATTATCATAATAACTTTCTGCAAAGATCTTTCTGGATATAGCCTGGAGAATGCTTCCATCTCTTTGAATCCTCACATCCAATAGATCATAAGTTGTAAGTAACCTCTATGAAGTCTCTCATCCCTTTTCATTCTCACCCCTCCTGCATAAATTTAAGTCTTCTACTTATTTTCACATGGAACATTGCTAGCTAACTCTTATCCCTGCTTCTAATCAAATTCTTTCATATTTATTTTCTAACTACAGAAACTAATGTTTCAAAACTGCTGCTTGATGATATAACATGTCTATTTCAAATGGACTCCATAAAATGAAGACCAAATTTCTTTTTATAATACATTTTATTGAAATATGATTTATGTACACTGAAATACACAAAACTAAAGTGACACGGGTCAATGCTTTTTTTTTTTTTTCCCCCAGCGTTCCCTCCCATCCCCTCCCATCCCTGGTAACCAATAAAGAAAGTTTCCTTTTCATACATAAACCTTTCCTTGAGTCTTTACAATAATGAACTAATCCTGTATTTTTCCTTCTGTGACTGACTTATTTCACTCAGCATAATGTCTTCCAGGTGTGTCCATGTTATGTACTGTTTTGCAGATTCTACATTATTCTTTAGTGTTGGATAATATTCCATTGTGTGTATGCACCATAGTTTGGTTATCCATTCTTCAGTAGATGGGCACCTAGGTTGTTTCCATCCTTTTGCCATTGTAAACAGTGCTGCAGTGAACATGGGTGTGCATATATCTGTTCATGTTCTGGTTCTCATTTCTTTAGGGTATATACTTAGTAATGGGATTGCTTGGTCAAATGGTATTTCTAATTCCAACTTTTTAAGGAATCGCCATACTGCTTTCCTCAGTGGTTGCATCTTTCTACAGCCCCACCATCAGTGTATGAGAGTCTCAATCTCTCCACATTCTCACCAGCATTTGTTATTTTCTGTCTTGTTGAACTTTGCCGTTAGTGCAGGGGTGAGATGGTCTCTCATTATTGTTTGGATTTGTATCTCTCTGATGGCTAATGATCATGAGCATTTCTTCATGTATTTGCTGGCCTCCTGAATATCCTCTTTGGTGAAGTACGTATTCATGTCTTCTGCCCATTTTTAAATTGGATTGGTCATCTTTTTGTTCTTTACTTGTTGGAATTTTCTATAAGTTTTAGAGATAAGTCCCTTGTCAGATATGTCTTTGCCAAATATTTTTTCCCAATCTGTAGGTTTTCTTTTTACTCTTTTGGAGAAGTCTTTTGAAGCACACAAAAATTTAATTTGTAGAATGTCTTGTTCATCTAGTTTATCTTCAGCTGTCTGTGCATTTTGGGTTATACTTGACAGTCTAATTATGCCATAAATTAGGGCCCCTAAATTTGCCCCCTTAGGAGCTCTGGTAGCATAGTGCCTAAGTCACTTGACTGTTTTCCAGCAGGCTGGCGGTTCAAACCCACCAACCACCTCTCAGAAGGAAGATTGGGCAATCTACTTCCATAGTGATACTGCCTCAGAAACCCAAAGAGGGGTCACTATGAGTCAAGTCCGACTTGACAGCACATAGCAACAATAAAAAAAAAAAAGTCCCTATTTTTTCCTTGAGGAACTTTATAGTTTTAGGTTTCACATTAAAATCTTTGATGCATCTGGAGTTAGTTTTTGTGTATGATGTGAAGTTCAAGGATCTTGTTTCATTTTCTGCAAATGAATATCCAGTTTTGTCTGCACCATTTGTTAAAGAGACAATCTTTTTTCCATTCAATAGATTTCAGCCCTTTATCAAAAATCAGCTGACCATAGGTCGATGGATCTTCTTCTGGGTTCTCAATTCTGTTCCACTGGTCTATATGTCTGTCATCGTACCAGTACCAGACTGTTTTAACTACTGTGGCTGTATAGTAGGTTTTGAGATATGGAAGTGTGAGACCTCCTACTTTGTTCTTCTTCTTCAATACAGCTTTACTTATACAGGGTCTTTTTCCTTTCCATATAAAATTAGTGATTGTTTTTTCCATACCCTTAAAGAATGCTGGTGGGATCTGGATTGGGATTGCATTGAATGTACAGACTGCTTAGGGTAGTATTGACATTTTCACCATGCCCCTTGGAAATGGGAACCAGAAAAGGATGCCCTCTATCACCACTTCTATTCAGCATTGTACTGGAAGTCTTAGCCAGGGCAATAAGGCAAGAAAGGAGAATCAAAGGCATCCAAATTGGTAAGGAAGAAGTCAAACTATCCCTATTTGCTGACAATATGATCCTATACATAGAAAACCCAAGAGACTCAGCAAAAAAACTACTGGAACTAATTGAGAGATTTAGCATAGTGGCAGGATACAAGATCAACATACAAAAATCAGTTGGAGTCCTCTACACCAGCAAAGAGATTGCTGAAAAATTAATTAATTAATTAATAGCATTTACAATAGCTACAAAAAAAAAAACAATAAAAAAAAGTACTTAGGAGTAAATCTCACTAGGAACACAAAAGACCTGTACAAAGAAAACTACAAAAGACTGTTTCAAGAAACCAAAAGAGATCTACATAAACGGAAGAACATACCATGCTCATGGGTAGAAAGATTGAACATTGTGAAGACCAAATTTCTTAATAAGTTATTTCATAGTCTGAGGCCCCAGCCTTTTTGCACAGTGAACTACTTTCAGTTCCTAAATGTTGCCATTTTCAAATGTTAACTTGGCTTGGCTTTCTTTTCTCACCACTCTCACCCGCTCTTCTGCTGAGTCCTACTCATACTTCTAAACTTCTTAATAGAAAATGGCATCTTCTCTGAGAAAGTCTACAGGAGAGGTATTTTTTTCTTCATGGTGCATGGGAGAGCATATATCTATTACTTGCATAATTAGGAGGCAATAAATATTGAACTGATTTTTTTTTTTTTAACTTCTGCCCAAAGCCACTCCTTCTCAACAAATGAGCCTTTCTCTATCTAGCCTCAGAAACCAAACTGTACTGTAGACTAAAAGAAAAAAAAAAAAAAAAAAAAATCCTCCTTGAAGGCGTTCTCAACCTAATTAGCAAAAAACACACACTTGAAAAAGGTCTTAAAACATTTAGGAGTTGAAAACAAGCCTCCACAGACCTGGTACCTCTTTGGTCTAATGTAAATGAAACTGAAGTGATCTTTTTCTGTTGAAAGGCTGAAGGAGAAGGAAATGGCAACCAGAACACATTAAACACATTAGTTCTCAGTCAATCACACAGAATGATCATAGCTCGCATTTTTTTCAGTGTAATCATGTATTTTTGTCTGAGTACATGTTGCATGATCTTTTACAATAAATAAATAAACAAATAAACTGCTGAAGATAGATCCAACTGACCAGTCATATTGACAAAATGTGTATAATGAAATAAAAACAGAGATAAATCCTTTGACATTTCCACAAAGAAGATGAATTCTCTTTTTAAATGTATGCTAAATAGTATACTCAGGCTGAGGATTGATTGCCACTGCATTCTCTACAGCCAGTTGTCCATTTAAGGAAATAGTTTGCAGTTGTGGAGTATAATAATACTATTTATTAATTTTGTGGCAGTCTGTCACATAAAGACTTTTGGACATTTTTTCTACCACTATCTACTTAATAATTTTCAGAGTTTTCCCCTAAGATAAACATTGATGATTAAAAAACCACAGACAATAAAATTTAATATATTGTTATAAAGTAATGAGAGTAATTTTCTTATGTAACTCACAAACTTAGTTTGAAAGCATTTTTATGCAAAGTTCCAAGTCTTTTAAATATTTGAAGACGGTTTCAAGTACAAGTATACCTCCCAAAGAGCTAATCTGAAAAATAATAATTTGCTATGTAAATTCAGTATTATATTTTCAAACAAAAGTCTCACTTTACATGCACATCTAGTAAAAATATGGTAAAAGTATTTTTGAAAATATTTTTGTCTACAAATACTAGGATTCTGACTAAACTCAGGTTGTGTTTAAGACATGATTTCAATACTCCGGTGGACTCTTGGCTATTGATTTTATCTACGTAGGGAACTTTCCTATTTCTCTTCTTAAATAATAGATCTCGCTTCCTTGATGCCACTTGATTCATTATCTGAATTCACCTAACAGTTGAATGGTGCATGACTCAAAGAGGGACCATCAAGGTTTTCCCTAGGATGATGGGTGAGAAACAAGTAAACAAACAAACAAAAAATTATTATTGTTATTTCCACTGGGGTTGCTAAAATCAGACTGTTGTTGCCCCTCTTCCAAGATGCAAAGAGAGAAACTATCTGCAAAATGAAACCAAGTAGAGACTGAAAAAGAAGAGGATGAGAGACAGAGAAAAAGGAAAAAGAAGAAGAAAATGATAATGACTGTGAGTCTCTGATTTAAGAAATCTTTGAGGCTTTGGCTCTAAGGAAATAATAGCAGAATTTGAGTCCATTCTCTTGATGACCTAATGTTCAAAATAGCCTCAGAAAGATCCAGAGGCATAAAACCAAAGGACACCAAGAATATAACCTGTGATATTCCAATGAGTTCAGCCTTGAAAGAAAAACAGAACCACTTGTGCTGATGCCTTCTGGAGCTAAGAGATAAGGTTCATAGTCGTACCTAAGTGGCCTCTGTCATTCTTGTGGGTTAAGAAGCCCTGGTCCTTGGGAATGGAATGTGTTCACATGATCATAAGCTTTAGCGCAACCTATATTAATCCTGTATTTGCCCACTGGGGGTGAGCAGACTTAGAGTATTCTGAATCTCTGTCTGTTGCCTGCTGATTAAACTCTTTCTTCTCTCTTCTCTTGGTATGACTAAATTGAGTCTGCATCACTCTGGCCACAGGACCACATTTTTGGGTAACATTTTCACTTCCCTGGGGGGTAGGAGCTCTGGTGCCTAAGGCATTTGGGTGATAACCAGAAGGCTGGCAGTTCAAACCCACAGCCACCCCTTGGAAGGAAGTTTGGGCAATCTACCTCCATAGAGATGTTGTTGTTATTTGCCATAGAGTCGGCCCCGACTCCTAGCGACCCCTCCTTGGGTTTCCGAGGCAGTTATCACTACGGAAGTAGGATTGCCCAACCTTCCTTCCGAGGAGTGGCTGGTGGGTTTGAACCGCCAGCCTCCTAGTTAGCAGTCAAGTGCCTTAGGCACTATGCTACCAGAGCTAGCGCCTCAGAAACCCAAGGAGGGATCATTATGAATTGGATCCCACTCTAAGGCAGTGGTTGTATGGGGGCACTCAGGGATTCTCACTTCCAGAGAAGAAATGAAGGTGACCAGTCAGATCTCCTTGTAAACATTTGAGTGGCTGTCCTATGGCAAACACACCAATAGTATTTACTCACTGGACAATTCTTCATGTAATGTCTTTAGAAGATGTAATATCTGTATAGGATTATTTATCACAAACAACCTGGAATCTATAGATTTATGGGGCATAATTCTCTGGAAAAATCTCATGTAAGCTATGTAACTATTTTGGGGAAAAAAAACAGATGTTTCATAAGCAAAACAATTTTCTTTGGTGGGAGTAATATAGAATTTCATTTGTACATTAGAGCTTAAAGTCTAAAGCACTTAGTTTGAGGAAGGCCATGGTCGACAGCAGGACATGTCTAATTGCATTTTGAGTCTTAGCATAAGGTCAGATGCCATTTGAGTTCTTTCTGACCATTAAACTAGCAATATGGCTATGCTTAGGCAAGGCAAGGGCAAACCCAAGAAGGGGTCATTTGCCCTGAGGAAGAGTGTGGTTGAAAGTAGATTAACTAGTATGATGCTCACACAAAGAACTAGGGAACTTGCCTGGGTATGTCCTTAATAATTTACCCAAAAAAAACAAAAAAAAAAAAAAAGCCACATGTTACCTAATTTAAGCTAAAAGTTGGGATCCTAGTGACTCTGATTCAGGGCCAGATGATCTAAGGCCCAGAACCAATGAGTAAGCTTTTTAACCTGAAATTGTATAAGTATCCCAATCATGGTCCTCCCCATCCCCACTTTTGTAGCCCTGCCTGCAATAGTGATGGATTGACCTGCCACTGATCATGATCTTGTGGTGATTTCCTTTGTTTTCTATCATAAACCAAACTCAGTGCCATGAGTCGTTTCTGACTCATGGTGACCCCTTCTTGGGTTTCTGAGGCAGTATCTCTATGGAAGTAGATTACCCAATCTTCCTTCCAAGGAGGGTTTGAACCACCAGCCTTCTGGTTTGCAGTAAAATGCCTTAGACACTATACCGCCAGAGATCCTTTCATATATAATGAAAAACAAAGCCGTGAGTTGGTGGACACCATTGGCCACATGCTGACGGTTTCCTTCATCTGGATGATTGACTTTCTTCTGTCTTTGTCCTGCGTAAGGCTTAATAAAAAGGTCTCTATGGGGCAATCTACTTCTGTAGTGATGTTGTTGTTGTTGTTATGTGCCGTCGAGTCGGCCCCGACTCATAGCGACCCCTCCTTGGGTTTCTGAGGCAGTATCACTACGGAAGTAGATTGCCCAACCTTCCTTCCGATACTGCCTCAGAAACACAAGGAGGGGTCGCTATGAGTCGGGTCTGACTCAATGGCACATAACAGCAACAACAACATAGAATATGTTTGCATCTGGGTTTTTTTCCCCTAGCATATATGTTAATATGGGTCAAAGTGCATCCTGTAATTAGAAAAGATTTATGGTCCTGCACTGACTATCCTGGACATTTCCTGCTTCACTATACCTCATGATGACTTCTACTCCTGAAATCATTAGTAAAGTTTGATTAAGGCCTCTAATTCATGTGAGAGCAATTTGATAATCTGAATCTTTGTGCTATGTTGGTTTCCTATGCCTTTCTCCTTCATCCTCTGGGTTCTGTGGGCCAGTATATCTAGTTATGTTGGGTTTCTGTCATTTATAACCAGATGAGTACTGACTAATACAATCATCAAAATACTCACTGATTTGATTTGTTAGACATCTCCAATACAGATGATACTAGAATTTTTAAGTTTTACCTTTTTCAACTTATTTTGAGGACAAAGTAAACCAGCATTGAAAACAAAGGTGATCCTGTACAACCAGATGCCATGATTTGTTCTTTCATTATCTGTAGATTTTGCTTGATGGTGCTTTTGTATCTCTGTTTTGGTCACCCTTAGGCTTTATTTTCATGGATTTTTGCCAGAGTCATATTAAGAACTTAATATTTTTAAAATTCATTCTTTTTTTCTATTCATCCTTTTAAACTTTAAATTGTTAATTGAGATTTATGGATTTATCACTTTTAATCTCAAGGTATGTATATATATCTATATAAGTAAATAGTTTATACTTTTGCTTACCCACTGTTAATATGGAGGTCATTTTACAAAAGAAAACAATAACAACAACAAAACGTTTCAGACTCAATGACAAATCTGAAGAACTGGATGTAGAAAGAGCAGAAACCAGGGCAGTTCTGAGCATCTAGGTAGCAGAGCTGATTATTAGTGAAACTGGATCAATCAACAGTTCTTTATATTTGCATCATCAACCCTCTCAGGAATCAGAGTCTTAAAAAGGGGAGTCTAAGTAGCCTAGTTTGGGTCTTGTGCCCACCCCTTTTGTAATGGAAAGTCAGGGAAATTGATCCACACAAATGGAGGAGAGGTAAACACCCTACGGAGGGGGACTCAGGACTTTTTTTAGCAGAAGAATAAGTAAGCACTGTTGTGAGGCAAAAACACCACCTTCCCACCTCCAGTGAGAAGCCAAACAGTGGTGTCTCAAGGTACCAGGAAAGTTAATGGAATAATTGTGACTCTCAAATCATAAGCTTACTTGCTAGACTCATCAGACTTCATTATTACTTAACACAACAAATTAATTTCTATTTTGATTTCCATCCCACCAGATAGGTGGAAACTTTTCCTGTCATTTAGAAGTTCTCCACATGAGCATAGGAATTTTGCTATCATTCCAGAGGTTTATACAGTGCCAAAGCATGGGAGAGGTACACTCTGGATTTTGGTCTACTGTCCATAAAGATTACTTAGAAGCCATATGTCATGTAAGATTTTAATCTTATAAATTAATAGAGAAATATTCAGGTTTGTCATACATAAACTCATTTAGTATATTGCAATGTAATTATGACAAAGCTTTCAAGTAAGACCTCACAACGTTCTTTGTAGAGACAGAATATCAGAACTACCAATTACAATGTCAGCTCAATGGATCGAGTCCCGATATTTAGACTTTAAGTTTTTTTTATCTTTTATAGTGATCTTGGGAAGAAGGCTTGGTCTCAGCTGGGACTCAGCAGAGGTCTTTTGTGGCTAGTGTCTGAGATTGGTGGTGGCAGGTAGAATCTCAGCCTACATCTCTGGCAAGATCTCTTCTTCAGAGTTTCAGAAGAAAGAGGATGATACTGTGTCTCTGTCATTTCTAAGTGAATTATATTTGAATATCTCACCTTCACTTCACTTGATAAGGACCAGTGGGTGCCACAGACCAGTATGTTCCATCTTCTCTCCAGGTTAGAGATACTCGAATGTCTCATCTTTTCTTCTCGGTTGAAATTACAGAGGTTGTTTAGATCTATGTCTCAAGGCTTGTTTGCAGAGATTAACTATGTTATATTTTCTCTTGTCACAGCATACCATGTCAATATCAACTTAAAGATAGTTTACTTCATTCCTCACATATTTCTATGTTTCTATATCTAAATTCAAAAATATTCTAAATAACTTTCTGATGACTTGTATTTGATGGTAAGAGAGCCTCACAAAAGAAGACATATTTCTATTTTAAATTTTAAATTATGAATATATGTGAATATATTTTACATTATATGTATATGAATATATATAATATTCCAGTGGTGTTCCAGAAGACTACGCAGCCAGTCCTCTCTGGATTCGAGCCACATGTTTGAGACTTTGTCAGGGTCTTTTTACTGTGATGGTGGTTGGATGGTTTGGATTTGTTTCCGTTAGTTTTGTTAAATTGGGTTTTGTTGCTTTGTTTTGTTTTGTTTTGAACTATGGTACATATATATGTAACAAAACCTTTGTCATTTCAACATTCTTCGTATGGACAATTCTGTGACATTAATTGTTTATCATATTGTTCAATTATCACCATTATTTGTTTATAAATACTTCCAGGTCTCTTTTACTAGTAAGACCTTGTTAGAGATTTAATTGTGCCCTTCCTAAAACTACGTGAAAGTCCTAACCCCTATATTTGTAACTATGACCCTATTTGGAAATAACAATTTTCTTTTGTTATCCTAATGAGGTCATACCAGAATAGGGTGTGTCCTAAACTTAATCATTTTTGAGTAGTATCTTATGAAACTAGTAGTATGGACACAAGGTCATATACAGTTACTACGTGAAGAGATAGTTGCCATGTGAGGAAATGCCTACAAGCAAAGGATCAGCAGCAGACACCAGAAACTAGGAGAGAGACCAACAGGAGAAATCAATGCAACTGAAAACCTGATTTGCATGTCTAATCTCCAGAACCCTCAGAAAATAAACTTTGTTCTTTAAAGTCACCCATTTATGGTATTTTTTTTGGTTACAGCATCACCAGATAACTAAGACAAAACCTCAGATCATAAAATCTGTCAGAAACTAATAGAATCTTTTTTACAAAATGGCTGAAAATTCTTTTCTCTTCATAGATGATCTGACTCCACAAATCCTCTTAACCTTTCTAACAACTTTACAAACCCTTTAAATTATCTTATGGGCTTAGATTTCGAGCAGAGATAGTCAGAAAATTTTGGAGGTTACTATACTTCTCATCCTACCATATCCCTCATCCTCCTACCCCCACTAGTCATTGAAGCAGATTGCTAAAAGCCTACTGTCAGCTTGAATGGGGGCAAGGGCAGGAGGGAGTGAGGGAGGTCATCAGGGTTATTGCAAAAGGAAAAATACAAAGAGGAAGCCACATAAATTAATATCTGAAAAGACTATCTAGTCATGCCAAGATCAAGGATTAGCAATACTGGCAGATGGAAAATGACCTGGAATTGTTCCAGAGACAGAGCTTGGAGGCCTTGCAGAGAGAGGCCTTTTACATAATCTCAGCTCAGGCTTGCAAGTGAGTTGAGTTCATTTAAAGGAGCAGACACTACATCAGAATCTCCAGATGAGAATAAGTATTGTTCCTGATAGCCTGTAAAGGACTCTCTTGTCTATTTATTTTTGTGTGCATGAACACACATATGCAGTTATGCCTGTGGGTAGGTATGTCTGCAAGAGACATGTGGTAGGGCAGAAATGGAAATGTGTTTATTAGCCTTTTTTTTTTTTTTTTTTTTTAACTTTTTGGTATCCTTATTTTACATAATAATAGCTAATACTTCTTGTGTACTTAGCGTGTGCCAGACACAGTTCTACATTGGTACATGTAGCTTCACAAGCTTTAACAAACTTGTTTAAGTCTTAGAACAACTCTATGAAGTTGATGTTATCATTATTCTGATTTTACAAAGTGGGGAACTGAGGCATAGGATCAAGTAAATAACAGTGCTGGGATTTGAACCCAGGGAATCTGGCTATAAACTCCATTCTTATCTCCAGAACACAGGAGTACCTTTCATGTGAACTGGGTGAAGAGTATACCTTCATGCCTCTGTTTCTTTAAGCCAATCAATTAATATGCAAGTACTTTGATTAATTCTAACTATACTGAGTACCTCCTATATGTGATGCTCTATGTACTTGGTCCTCTGGTGTTGCATGAAGATAAATAAGTGTAAACAAAATAATGATCATACCCTGAAGGAATTTATAATTATAGTACTATAACAAGAAGTCAATGGTGAATTTTTTAAATGGTAAAAAAAAAAGTTCTATAATTCTCCATTTAAACTTGTACTAACATTTAACATTATCATGTAAAACACCTGGCATTCAATAGATAAGAATTGTAGTGGTTCAACATAAAATATGAAAATTGTATTAGCTATTAAGATTCAGTTATGTGTGAAAATGCTGTACATTTTGGTAAAATGGAAAGCCTAAGTAACTAGATATCACATATATAAAATTTCTAATCTTTTCCATCAAATATAGTATGCTAGTAAAAGTTAACCACCCCAAAATATTTTTAGCTGTCTTTTAATTTTGAATGTATAAAATACTATATTTCTAATTTCAGACATAATATTTGTTACAGTACTCAGAACCCCCATAGAAAGGCATTATTAGTATCTGTAGGTGCTCTAGTGACAAAGTGGTTAAGTATTTGGCTGCTAAACAAAACGTTGGTGATTCAAACCCACCAGCCACTCTATGGAGAAAGATGAGGCAGTTTGCTTCTGTAAAGATTTATAACCTTGGAAACCTTATGGAGAAGTTCTATTTTGTCCTATAGGATCACTATGAGTCAGAATCGACTCAATGGCAGTGGTTTATGGGTTTCTGTTAGATGTCCCTATCAGTGACTACAGTTACATTTCTGTAGGTATTTGTCATATTGAAAGTTGCATATTGTACACTGTACAATATGTATATTTCAAATGGCTTGTCCAAATGTGAGCAATCAAGTTTATTAAACCATGTGCTTATGGGAATCAGAATGATAACGCTTCATGCTTTTTATGGCTTACACAGATGTAACTGTTCTTCCTTGGTGGCCATTCTAATTTATCTAAGAACAAATTTAGAATAAAATAATCCTCTTTATAATGTAATGAATAAGGAATACCAAAGAAGAATTGATGCATTTGGATTATGGTGTTGGCAAAGAATATTGAATATACCGTGGCCTGCCAGAAAAACAAATAAATTTGTCTTGGAAAAAGTACAGCCAGAATGCTTCTTAGAAGCAAGGATGGCGAAACCTTGTCTCACGTACTTTAGACATGTTATCAGGAGGGACCAGTCCCTGGAGAAATTTTACCATGCTTGGCAAAGTTGAGGGCCAGAGAAAAAGAAGAAGATACTTAATGAGTTGGATTGACACAGTGGCTGCAACAGTGAGTTCAAACATAGCAACAATTGTGAGGATGGCATGGGACCCTGCAGTGTTTCGTTTTGTTGTACATAGGTTCACTGTGAGTTCAACCATAGGCACCTAACACTAACAGCAACATCTTGTAATGAGGAAGTTAAACAGTTATGGGAAATTGCATGGCCAGCTTGTGTTTATCCATTAATTATGACTTCACTACCTACTCTCAGGTGAATAATTCCTTCTGAGGGCCATTGCCCAGGCAACTCTGGAAATCTACAAGATTTGCATCCAGCAGCTTCATCTCTCATTTCCTGCTCCTACAGCTTGCTCCACTGTGCCACCTTTGGTGATTTCAATAGTGAGATGCCTTGCCAGGCTGGTTGCTACAGTTATGGCTGTCCTGTGGCTGTTGTTGTTATGTGCCCCCGAGTCAGACCTGACTCATAGCGACCCCTCCTTGGGTTTCCGAGGCAGTATCACTACAGAAGTAGATTGCTCCATCTTCCTTCCGAGGAGTGGCTGCTGGGTTTGAACTGCCAACCTTCTGGTTAGCAGTCAAGAGGCAAAAGAGATTCACCAGGGTTAATTTGCCTGTTTCAAGACAAAATCTTCCTTCTCTCTCTCTCTCTCTCTTTTTTTTTTTTTAAGGATGCTTAAATTCTAAGTCCCCGGTATGATGCAGCAACTACACTCTCTCTGTCTGGAATGTTTTTCCCCTGAATCTTTGCCTTCTGTTAATCTTCAGGTCTCTGTTATTTTCTCAGTAAGGGCTTCCCTGATCCTCTTGTCTAAACTATGCTTCCCGTCATTATCAACCCCAGTCATTTTCCCTCCTACCAGCTGTTTTCTTCCAAAGCATTTATCACAAATTAGTATATTTGTTTATTTGTATCTATCTCCCTCTCTAGGCTAACACCTTCATCAAGCAGAGATAGGTTCCACTTTATTCACTATTGAACACTGTGTACTTAACTAATAGGTTTAAAAGTGTTAATGAGTTTCCTTCTCTTGCAATTCAGTGTACAAGATATTCTCTATAGTTGGCCTAAGACACTCAATTGCCTGCTGGAGGTAGGGAGAAGACTTTAACTTTATAACATTTGGAATGAAAAAGGAAATCCACCAATAATTAATTTTTATTTTGTTGTTGTTGTTGTTGTGTGCTGTTGAGTCGGACCCGACTCATAGTGACCCCTCCTTGGGTTTCCAAGGCAGGATCACTACAGAAAAAGATTGCCCGACCTTCTTTCCGAGGAGTGGCTGGTGGGTTTGAACTGCCAGCCTTCTGGTTAGCAGTCAAGTGTCTTAGGCACTATGCTACCAGAGCTCCTTTAATGTCCTAAAATTTTTATTTTACGACATTAAAACAAACATTAAATATTGCAGTAAGGCAACAGGCTTGAAGGAAGTCAGAATTTTCTAAATACTTTAGTAAACCAAAGGAGCTCTGGTAGTGTGGTGTCTAAGGCATTTGACTGCTAACCAAAAGGTTAGTGGTTCACTCACCAGCCACTCCATGGAAGGAAGATGGGGAAATCTATTTTTATAAAGATTTACCACCTCAGAAACCAATGGGAATTACTATGAGTCAGAAGTGACTCCATAGCAGTGAGTTTGGTTTTGGTTTTTAGTAACCAGAAGCAAAAGTGTCAGAGTCAGATCACCGCTGTCCTAGGAAAAGAATCGGTTATGATGCTGAAGAAACATTGACTGGAAAAGGAAGAGACAGCCCAATTCTTACTCCATCAGTTCATCAAGATCTGAGGGTTGTGGGTGGGTAGTGCAGGGGACTTTACAATGCCAATGAGAATCAAGGTGGTGCCAAGGTAGTGGGGAAGATGAGTAGGACCTGATCAAGCTCAGTAAGAAAATGAGCTTCAGGAGTAGACACCTGCAGAATGGCCCAACATGGGACTCTCACTAGTCATAAGGCCAAGGACCATGCCCTGCTAAGCTATTCCATAAGTGACATCAGTGAGGACCCAGAAGATCTAAGCACATCATCTCTCCTTGTTGCCAACCATTAAAAAAAAGCTGATGTCAAGTTGATTCTAACTCATGAAAACTCCATCATGTATTTCAGATGGAGGTGCTCCATAGGATTTTCAGTGGCTGATTTTTCAGAAGTAGATCACCAGGCCTTTCCTCCTAGATGCCCCTAGGTGAACACAAAACTTACAACATTTCAGTTAGCAGCTCAGCATGTTAATAGTTTGCACCACCAAGGCACTCCTAAGGAATACCACATTCACACATAAAGATGCCTTCTGGAGCATGAGCAGTATGTTGTTGCTAGGTGCTGTAGGGTCAGCTACAATTCATAGCTACCCTATGCACAACAGAACACTGCCCAGTACTTCAAGATCCTCACAATCCTTATTATGTTTGAGTCTGTTCTTGCAGCCACTGTGTCCATCCATCTCATTGAGGGTCTTCCCCTACTTCACTGACCCTCTACTTTACCAAGCACAATATACTTCTTCAGGGAATGATCCCTTCTGACAACATGACCAAAGTAGGTGAGACAAAGTACGGCCATTCTCACTTCCAAGGAGCATTTCAGCTGCACTTCTTCCAGGACACACTTGTTTGTTCTCCTGGAAGTCTGTGATATATTCAGTATTCTTCACCAACATCACAATTCAAAGGCATCGACTCTCCTTTGATCTTCCTTATTCATCATCCAGCTTTCACACGCATATGAGGAAATTGAAAATACTATGGCTTGGGTCATGTCCACCCAAGTCTTCAAAGTGATATCTTTGCTTCTTAACATTTTAAAGAGGTATTTTGCAGCCCTTCTGCCCAAAATATGATGTCTGATTTCCTGACTGCTGTTTCCATGGGTATTGATTGTGGATCCAAGTAAAACAAAATCCCTGACAACTTCAATCTTTTCTCCATTTATCATGATGTTGCTTATTGGTCCAGTTGTGAGGATTTTTGTTTTCTTTGTGTTGAAGTGTAATCCATACTAAAGAGTGCAGTCTTTGATCTTCATCAGTAAGTGGTTCAAGTCATCTTCACTTTCAGCAAGCAAGGTTGTGTCACCTGCATACCACAGGTGTTAATGAATCTTCCTCCAATCCTGATGCCACCTTCTTCACATAGTCCAGCTTCCTGGATTATTTGTTCAGCATACAGGTTGAGTAAGTATGGAGAAGGATATAATTCTGATGCATATCTTTCCTGATTTTAAACAAGGTACAGCTTCCTCATGAGACAATTAAGTGTTCCTGTATCCCCATTTTTTGCAATGCTATCCATAATTTTTAGGATCAACACAGTCAAATGCCTTTGCATAGTCAATAAAAACACAGGTAGATATTTTCCTGGTATTCTTTGCTTTCAGCTAAGGTTGATCTGACATCAGCAATGATATCCCTCATTCCACATCTTCTGAGTCTGGGTTGCATTTCTGGAAGTTCTCTGTTAACATACTGCTGCAACCATTTTTTAATTATCTTCAGCAAGATTTTACTTGCATGTGATATCATTGACAGTATTTGATAATTTCTACATTTTATGAACAGTATACAGGTACAGAAATAGGTGATGAACATTTCTGAATACTATCTAAAGGGGCAGTTCAAATCATTGCATCATACAAAGTTTAGGCTTATAATGAAAAGTAGAGCTCTGGTGGCATATTGTCTAAGGCATTTGACTGCTAACCAGAAGGCTGGGGTTCAAACCCACCAGCTGCTCTGCGGAAGGAAGATTGTGCAATCGACTTCTGTAGTGATACCGCCTTGGAAACCTAAGGAGGGGTCTCTGTGAGTCAGATCTAACACTATGGCAGTAAGTTTTTATATCACATATTGACAAAATAAACAACATTCTCTTTCCACATCTGAGAGAGAAAATGTATAAGTTTGCTACATAAAGGAGCTCATCTAGGATTCTTAAGAAGTTGTATGAACCATATATTTGTACTGCTGACATGTTACAAAAACCTATGAGAGAATTTGAGAATCAAATCATCTTGATTTCAAGACAATAATTCTGAAGGAGAAATGAAGTATTATTCACAGAGGCAACTACAGATAACTAGCAGAGTGAAGAAAAGAAGGGAAGAAGGGAAAATTGAGGCCCTTTAACCTTGGAAAGGAATGAGTCTCATTTAGGAATTGTTGTTGCTAGGTGCTGTTGAGTCGTCTCTGACTCATGAGAACCCTATGCACAGCAGAATGAAGCACTGCCCGGTCCTGTGCCAGCTCCATGATCCTTGCTATTCTTGACCTGATTGCCACCACCATTGACTCAATCCATCTCATTGAGGGCCTTCCCTTCTTTCGTCGACCCTGCACCTTACCAAGCATGACATCCTTCTCCAGGGTCATGACCAAAGTAGGTGAGAAGAAGTCTGGCTATTCTCACTCCTAAGGAACATTCCGGCTGCACTTCCTCCAGAACAGACCTGTTAGTTCTTTTAGCAGTTCATGGTACTCTCAGCATTCTTCACCAACACCACAACTCAAAAGCATCAATTCTTCTTCGGTCTTCCTTATTCATTGTCCAGCTCTCATGTGCATATGAGGTGACTGAAAATACCATAGCTTGTGTCAGGTGCACCTCAGTCCTCAAGGAGACATCTTTATTCTTCAGAACTTGAAACAGGTCCTTTGCAGCCAATTTGCCCAGTGCTATACGTCATCTGATGTCCTGACGGCTGCTTCCATTGGCATCAATTGTAGAAACAAGCAATGTGAAGTCTTTGACAACATCAATCTTTTCTCTATTTATCATGATGCTGCTTATAGGTCCAGTTGTGAGGATTTTTGTTTTCTTTATATAGAGATGTAATCCATACTGTAGACTGTACTCTTCAATCTTCATCAGTAAGTGCTTCAAGACATTCTCACTTTCAGCAAGCAAAGTTGTGTCATCACCATATCGCAGGTTGTTAATGATTCTTCCTCCAATCCTGATGCCACATTCATCTTCATATATTCCAGCTTCTTGGATTATTTGCTCAGCATACAGATTGAATAAATATGGTGAAAGGATACAACCCTGACACACTCCCTTTTTTATTTTAAACCATGCAATGTCCCCTTGTTCTGTTTGAACAACAGCTTCCTGGTCTATGTACAGGTTTCTCATGAGTACAATCAAGTGTTTGGGAATTCCCATTCTTCTCAGTGTTACCCATAATTTGTTATGATCCACACAATCAAATGCCTTTGCATAGTCAATAAAACACAAGTAAACATCTTTCTGGTATTCTTTGCTCTGAGCTAAGATCCATCTGACATCAGAAATGATAACCCTCCTTCCACATCCTCTTCTGAATCCAGCCTGCATTTCTGGAAGTTCTCTGTTAATATACTGCTGGAAACGTTTTTGAATTATCTTCAGTAAAATTTTACTTGCATGCGATATTAACGATATTGTTTGATAATTTCCACATTGTGTGGGATCACCTTTCTTTGGAATGGGTACAAATACAGATCTCTTCCAGTCATTGGCCAGGTAGCTGTCTTCCAAATATCTTGGCATAACCGAATGAGTGCCTCCAGCGGGACATCCGTTTGTGGAAACATTTCAATGGGTATTCCGTCAATTCCTGGAGCCTTGTTGTTCACCAATTCTTTCACGGCAACTTTGACTTCTTCCTTCAATACAGTTGATTCTTGAACATATACTACCTCCTGAAATGGATGAAGATTGACCAGTTCTTTTTGGTACAGTGACTCTGTATATTCCTTCCATCTTCTTTTGATGTTTCTTGCATCATTCAATATTTTGCTCATAGAATCTTTCAATATTGCAACTCGAGGCTTAAAGTTTTTTCTCTGTTTTTTTCAGCTTGAGAAATGCCAAGCGTGTTCTTCCCTTTTGGTTTTCTAACTCTAGGTCTTTGTACATTTCATTATAGTAATTGGCTTTGTCTGCTCAAGCTGCACTTTGAAATCTGTTCAGCTCTTTTGTAGTGTCATTTCTGCCATTTGCTTTAGCTGCTCTTTGCTCAAAGGCAAGTTTCAGAGTCTCTTCTGACATCCATTTTGGTCTTTCTTGTACTTTTAATGACCTCTTGCTTTCTACATGGATGATTCTCTTGATGTCATCCCACAATTCTTCTGGTTTCTGGTCATTGGTGTTTAGTGCATCAAATCTAGTCTTTAGATGGTCTCTAAATTCAGGAGGGATATATTCTAGATCATATTTTGGCTCTCGTGGACTTGTTTTAATTGTCTTCAACTTCAACTTTAAGTTGAGTATGAGCAGTTGATGGTCTGTTCCACAATAAGTTCCTAGCCTTGTTTTGGCTGAAGATGTTGAGGTTTTCCATTACCTCTTGCCACAGATGTAATCAATCTGATTCCTGTTTACTCCATCTGGTGAAGTCCACATGTATAGCTGCTGTTGTGTTGTTGAAAAAAGGTATTTGCGATGAATAAGTCATTGGTCTTGCAAAATTCTATCATGCAATCTCTACCATTATTTCTGTTACCAAGGCCAAATTTTCCAACTACCAGTGATTCTTCTTTGTTTCCAACTTTCACATTCCAGTCACTAGTGATAATTAACACATCTTGATTGCATGTTCAATCAATTTCATACTGCAGAAATTGATAAAAATCTTCAATTTACTCATCTTTGGCTTTGGTAGCTGGTGCATAAATTTGAATAATCATAGTATTAACAGGTCTTCCTTGTAGGTGTATGGATATTATCCTATCACTGACACCATTATACTTCAGGACAGACCTGGCAATATCCTTTGTGATGATGAATGCCACACCATTCCTCTTCAAATTGTCATTCCAGGTATAGTTGATCATATGGTTTTCTGATTCAAAATGGTCAAAACCAGTCCATTTCAGCTCACCAATGCCTAGGATAACCATCTTTATGTGTTCCATTTCTTTTTTGACAACTTCCAATTTTCCTAGATTCATACTTCATACATTCCATGTTCCGATTATTAATGGATATTTGCAGCTGTTTCTTCTCAATTTGAGTCATGCCATGTCAACACATGGAAGTCCCAAAAGATTTACTTTATCCATATCATTAAGGTTGGTTCTACTCTGATGAGGCAGCTCTTTCTCAGTCTTGTTTTGAGTGCCTTCTGCCTCAAGGGCAGTCTTCCTGCACTGTGTTGGGCAATGTTTCCAAGCTATTCATAAAGTTGCCCAGTAATGTATCAGACAGTCTTTCTCTGCTATTCATAAGGTTTTCCCTGCCCAAATTAATGAGAAATGGATGGCCTCTTCCTTCTTCCTAGTCTGTCTCAGTCTTTAAGTTGTGTTGAAACCTATGCACCTTGTGCAACCCTGCTGGCATTTGAAACACTGATAGCACAGCCTCACAACAACATGCAAGCCACACAGAATGACAAGCTGATAGACAAGTTTGTTTTCCTTAGCTGTTGGAAACCTCTCTGCCCTCCCCTTACTTAATTCCTACCTGGATCCTGCAGCATTTGTGGTCCCCAGCACTCTCACTATCCCTTTCCTGGCTCTGGGGGCTAGGGCCTGCCTGCTTGCTGTCCTTTACCTGGATTCTGAGCCCCTTACATGGATCCTGCAACTTTTTAGAAGAGGGAAACTTATTCCAGTGACTCTGGCTCTTAGTTATCCAGTGTTGCTATAACAGAAGTTCTACAAGTAGATCACTTTAACAAATGGAAATTATTTTTCTCGTATTTAGGAGGGAAGAAGTCTGAATTCAGTATGCTATCTCTAAAGGAAGGTCCTTGTCGCCTTTCAACATCTGTGGATCTGGTGTGCCTTGGAGATCTCCATGTGTTTTGGCATCAATCTCCCTCTGGGTATAGGAGGTTCTCAGTGCAGGGACACTAGGTCCAAAGGATGCACTCTTCTCCCAGATTTTTCTCCATAGTGGTGAGGTGTCCCTCATCTCTTTGCTGGATTTCATCTCCTTTAATAAGATAAAAAGTGTGACTCAAGAAGGGTGAGACTTGAGTAAAGGTGGTGACTTGAATAAGAGTGGTGACTGGAATAAGGGTGAGACTTGAATAAGACTGTGACTCAAGGTACATCACACGCTGATCCTGACACATTAACATACAGAAGTTAAGATTTACAACACATCACAAAATGGAGAATAATTACATCAGATTACAAAATTGAGGACAACCACACAGTACTGGGAATCATAGTCTAGCCAACTTGATACACATTTTTTGGAGACACAAGTCAATTTTTGACAGACATACTTTTAAAAGCTATGCTTCAAAAAAAAAAAAAGGCCATAATCCATATCTATGTTTGGGCCAGAAAGAATACCCACAGCTAGTAATTCTGAAGCAAATGTTGGCTTTAGAAGTCCATGAAGATAGAAAGTCTCCAGGATGTTAATTTAGCTATGGCCTAGAGAAACTTACTGCATTAGTTTTCTATTGCTGTGTGACAAATTACCACAAACTTAGTGGCTTAAAGCACTTTTAATTTTTTTATAGTTTGTGTAGCTCAGAAATCCAGGCACAGTTTAACTGAATCTTCTGCTTAGGGTCTCACAATATTGCATCAAAGTGCTAGCTAGGCTCTGTTCTTGTGTGGAGCTTGGTGCCCTCTTCTAAGCTTACTCAAGTTGTTGGCAGAATTGAACCCTTGCAGTTGTAAGACTACAAACTTGCTAACAAGATGTAGTGATTATTATTGGTGATTGGAGTAGAAAGTGGGAACCAAAAAAGAATCATTGGTAGTTGGAAAATATGGTCTTGGTGATAGAAATGACACCAGAAATCACATGAAAGAATTTTGGCAAATGAACAATTTATTCATTGCAAATACCTTTTTTCAACAACATAAACAAAGGCTATACACATGGAATTCACTAGGTAGAACACATAAGAATCAGTTCTACTACATACGTGGAAAGAGGAGATAGAGAACCTCAATATCTTCAGTCAAAACAAGATAATTCAAAAAATGGTTGCAGCAGTATTGTTCTGGTTACCTAGTGCCATTATGACAAGAAATATACCACAAATGGGATGGCTTAAACAAACAGGAATTTATTCTTACAATTTGGAGGCTTTAAGTCCTAGTTGAAGGTGCCAGGCTCTAGGGGGCTGGGTGAAAGCCCCTCAACCTTGGGGTCCAGCTCTGCCTCCTGCTCCTGTACCACTAGAGCTAGAGGCGTTTCTTTACGCAGACAGCTGCTGGCTGCTGAGGCTGAGAAGCCCCAAGGTTGACAAGTAAAAAGGCACAGTCCTGATGTTACCAAACCACACAGCAGGCCATTAACTTAAGTCCATTTTAAGTCCCAAGGTCAGCAGAGCATAGCAGGCTGCTGAGCAATGACACAGCTACATGCAGAGGCCAAGCATGCCATAGGCTAGAGACCATTCTCAAAGCTTCTCCTTATATACAGGAAGCAGACCACACCTCAAAGGCAGCTACTCAGCTGCTTGTGGTAGATCTCACCATGGAATTCATTGCCAGTCTCATCATGGGGAATAACTACCACTAGCTGCCCAGCCACTCAACCAGGCCCAGTCAAGTTGACACACAAACATAACTACCACAAATATATTGACAGGGAACTGCCAGAAATGCATACCAGATTCAGAAGAGGATGTGGAATGAGGAATATCATTATTGATGTCAGATGAAGCTTGGCTGAAAACAAAATATTTGCCTGTTTTTTACTGACTATGTAAAAGCATTTTAACTGTGTAGATCATAAGATATTGTGATTATAAGAAATTATGGATAACATTTTAAAGTATAAGGATTCCAGAACACTTAATTATCCTCATGAGGAACCTGTACATAGACCAAGAGGCTATCATTAACAAAGAACACAGGAATATCACATGCTTTAAAATCAGGAAGGGTGTACATCAGAGTTGTATCTTTTCACCTTACTTATTCAATCTGTATGCTGAGAAAATAATACTAGAAGGTGAATTATGAGAAAAAGTATGTGGCATCAGAATTGAAGAAAGACTCATTAACAGCATATGATATGCAGATGACACAACCTTGCTTGCTGAAAGTGAAGAAGACTTGAAGCACTTATTGACAAAGATCAAAGACTATAATTTTCAGTATGGATTATACTTCAACATAAAGAAAACAAAAATTCTCATAACTGGACCAACAAACAACGTCATGATAAATAGAAAAGAGATTGAAGTTGGCAAGGATTTCATTTTACTTGGATCCACAATCAACACCTATGGAAGCAGTAGTCAAGAAATCTGACATCATATTGCACTAGGCAAATGTGCTGCAAATGACCTATTTAAAGTGTTAGGAAGCAAAGATGTCATGTTAAAGACTGAGGTGCTCCTAACCCAAGCCATAGTATTTTTCCATCTCCTCATATGCATGTGAAAGCTGGACAATGAATAAGGAACACTAAATAAGAATTAATACCTTTGAATTATGGTGTTGGCAAAGAATACTGAAGATAACATGGACTGAACAAATCTGTTCTGGAAGCACAGCCAGAATGGTCCTTGGAAGTGAGAATGGCCAGACTTTGTTTCACCTCCTTTGGTCATGTTTTCAGAATGGATCATTCCCTGGAAAAGGATATCGTGCTTGGTAAAGTGTAGAGTCAGTGAAAAGGAGAAGATTCTCAACAAGATGGATTGACAAAGTGGCTGCAACGATGGGCTCCAGTAAAGCAAGGACTGTGATGATGGCATACAACTAGGCAATGTTTTGTTCTGTTGTACACAGGGTTACTATGAGTCAAAGCTGATTGAATGGCACCTAACCACAACAACAACAGTTGTTAGAGTAAGGTCTCCATTTTCATGCTAACTATCATCTGGAATTGCTCTCAGATCCTAGAGGCACCCTCAGGTCCTAGACAGTCAGATTCTCACAATATGGCAGCTCATTTCTTCAAAGTCCAAGGGAGAATCTCCCTTTTAGGGCTCATTGGATTAGATCAGGCCCACTTAGAATAGTTTCCATTTTGATGAACTCAACAGAGTAGGGATCACAACTTACATCTGAAAGATGTATTCACCTTTCCCTTATAGCATAATCTAATTAAAGGAGTGGTATACCATCATATTCATATCATATCCAATTATATTGAGTTCTGTTCTCACTCAAGGGGAGAGGATTATACAAGGATTATATTGGGGGCAGGAATCTCTAGGACCATCTTAAAATTGTTCCTAACAAACCTACTGAGTCATTATCACCTAGACCTTTAAAATGTATGGTTTTCACATTGTAACAGAAAATAAATAGCCCTATGAAAGTAAGGAAAAAACCTTCTGACTTCTCACAGGACCATGAAAGCACACTGCTTCTAGAGGCAGGATAATTATAGATAGAAGATGTTTCCTTTCCTAATTGTCCTATTGACAGTTGTCTGGAAACTTAGTCTTTGAATCAATTTCTTTTCTCTCTAAAATGATGAACTTTAGAGACCCACATCTAAATACTTAAGAAGCCCTATCCCTGATTGCAGTGTTAGCCCATCTTAAATCTTGAGAAAATTAAAGTAGGAAAGACTCTGAAGTGCTAGGTATGCTTTTTCAAGGTTAGATGAGATAGAGTTAGGATAAAACAGAAAGCAGATAAATAATCTGACTTCATATGGCAACAGTGACTCTTAGGGCCACAAATTGTCCACTCATCTTCATCTCTCCACTTCTAACTTCTTCCCACTGCTAATTATGAAAATATTGGGTCAGCCTGTATAAATATATTTCCCATTGCTATGACATGAGTAGCTTAGCATTTATGCCTAATTACCATGGAGCACAATAACAATTATGCACATCATTAAATATGTGTCACATTAACTTTGCTATATATTTTATCTAATTTAAACACTAAACTCTATTTGGATGAGCACAGTCTTCAAATTTGTGGATCATGTAGCATGGACATTTGATGATAGCTAAAAAAATTAGGAAAGACATTTGTATGCAAAAGAGAAAGTGTCACTGAGTGAGTCAGTTAGAATTTCTATGCCTGAGTGATTGCTTATGTCCAATCAAAGAAGCAAACAAAAAGCAGAGCTGCAGGGTATTTTCAAAAAGGTCAAATCAAGACTCTCAAATAAATGAATTTCAAAAAAAAATTGTTCAGCTTGCAGAATGCATTTATTATTAATTATGTACAATGGGAAAAAAAAAAAAAACTTTAAATAGTTAAAGTCAATCAGTTTTTCACCTAATCACAATTATAGGAAGATTACAGAGATTCTATTTTCGCTTTTTGACATGAGAGGTTAGCACATTAGGTAACTTTATAGCATTGCATACTGAATTGCCATGGTTGGTGAAATGAAATGTGGATCCATTTGTCCTGCAGGAGCACCCAGTGACTTAGGATACCATAGATAGAATGGCAGTGACAAATTATGGGTTACATATTGATGAATACATTGAAAATAATCTAATTGGGTGGTTAGTTTCTAGTATATGTTAACACCTCTAGCATGGATGATTTTGATTAAACTTAGTACTTTAGAGAGGCTGGGGAACTTCTATCATATTACCTTCTCAAGGAATAATAAATATAAAGAAACTCACTGTCCTAGCCTGTTTTCTAAAGAAAACCAGTGGGGCTTATATATGTATAGAGATAGAGATAGCTCAAGGAAATAGTTCATGTGCTTGTAGAGGCTGGCAAATCCCAATACCTTTGGTCATATATCAGGCTGGAGGCTTGTCCTGACTCACATAGCTGCAGGTCAGATGGCAGGTTGCTGGCTGCAGAGCCTAATGAATCCCAAGACCCCTAGATAACATGGCAGACCACTGACTCAAGTCCAAAGAACCAGAGGTCAGATAATGACAACCCAGATGCAGGATCCAGATCAAACAAAAATTCAGAGAGCTTTGCCAGAACATCCAGTACAAATCCATACATTTTGGATTCAGGCCACACACCCTGAGGAAATTCTCTTGCAACTAATTGACTGCTCATAGCACAATCTCATCATGGAGGTGATTATATTAAGTCAGATCTCATCATGGGGGATAACTGCATCATAACTGACAAACCACTGAGAATGATACCCAGCCAAGTTGATATATAACCTTGGCCATCATGCTCACCATAATATACCTCTTGACTATCTCAAATCATGAAATTACTGAATCTCCCTTCATTTATGTAAATAATAAATTTGTCACAACTTGGTATAAAATTCTCCATTTTCTACTGTAGGAATTTCAGTACCTGAGAAAGGGCCATAAAAAAAGGAAAACAATACCTTCAGGGGTGGGGAGAGGAGGAGGGGATTTGCAAATTTTAAATGTAACATTTTGAAAAATAGCACATGTTCTGCTGACGTGCTTAAACCGATTGCATGTGTGCTTTGCTGACTTTATGTTGAACAGTTTCTTTGGGAACAGATGGGGGATATGACCATAGAACAGGAGGAATGGAGACATTTTAAGGTACGAGGACAATGTCACCACAAATAATGCAATTTTTGTCCTCTATCAGATAAGATGGCAGAAGGTTATGCAGAGTCCCTGCATGGTGCAAATGATCAACATGCTCATCTACTAACCCAAAAGTTGGAGGTTTGTGTCCACCCAGAGAAGCCTAGAAAAAAAGGCCTGGAGATCTATATCCAAAAAAAATCAGCCATTGGAAACCTCATGGAGCACAATTTTATTCTTACCCACATGGAGTCATCATGGGTCAGAATCAGCTCCATGACAACCAGTTGGTTAAGCAGAGACCTGGTTAGAATCTATTGTAGACTTCTGGGTGACTATCTGAAAACTTGTGCCTTGGGTGGCACAAGGAGTTTGTGATCAGCTGGTAACTAAAAAGTTGGTGGTTCAAATCCACCCAGCAGCACCTCAGAAATAAGACCTGGCAGTGTAGTGTATAAGGCACTAGACTTCTAACCAGAAGGCTGGAGGTTCAAACTTATCAGCCATTCCTCAGAAGGAAGGTTGGGCAATCTACTTCCGTAGTGATGTTGCTGCTGTTGTTATGTGCCGTCAAGTCGGACCCAACTCATAGCGACCCTTCCTTGGGTTTCTGAGGCAGTATCACTATGGAAGTAGATTGCCCCATCTTCCTTCTGAGGAGTGGCTGGTGGGTTTGAACCACCAGCTTCCTGGTTAGTAATCAAGTGCTTTAGGCACTGTGCTACCAGAGCTCCTCAAAAATCCAAGGAATCGCTGTGAGTTGGATCCGACTTGACGGCAGTGAGTTTGGTTTTTGGAGTATGCTTACATAAAGATTACAGCCAAGAAACCCCTATGGACCAGGTCTACTCTGTAACATATGGGAATGTCATCAGTTGGAATTGACTCAAAGGCAAGCAGGTGTATGTATGGTATTCAAAAAACATATCCACTCCTCTTTCTCTTTTCCATTATCTGCCATTTACTGTAAGTGTTGGAAAACCTATTAATCTTATTTTCAGCTGAGACAGACATGTAATCCAGCTTTGGCCAATGAAATGTAAGAGGAGCTCTGCTGGCAAAGAGAGAAGGGAGTGAGGAATAACCAAGGGTGGATTACTCAGTAAGCAAAGTAAGTATGTGCTTACTTGTGCTTACTCACTAATCTGTAGTGAAATTTCCACATTTTTTTCACCATATCAAAGATTTGCTTCTACCCATGGCTGGCCTCTATCTCTCTCCCAACCCTACATCTTTCTACAGAATCAAAACCTCTTTTCAAATTTACAGTCCCTGACAGGGACAGAGTACATGGTAAGCAAGGTAAGCACAGGTTTATTTGCACTTACTTACTAATCTGTAGTGAAATTTCACATGGATTTCATGAAACCATGTAAACACAGATAAGCCCATGCTTGCTTTGCTTATTGTGTAATCTACCCCTGAGTGAATCCCTTCTACTGCTCAGGAACACAATAGATGTATGAGATATGGGGCTGGGAGCTGCTTCAGTCCCCTGACAGTCACATGAGTAAAACAATGAGAATCACAGACACCTGAAGTCCTGCTTTTGTGAGCCACTGAATAAATGTCAGTGACCACCTACATTCTGACTTCTTGTTATGTAAAAAAAAGTAATCTTCTCCTGTTTAAACAACTGTCAGTTAGACAACCTGTTATTTGGAGCAGAGATGCATGTGTATGAAAGGAAAAGAGAAAAATTGGGTGCTAACCAGAGGTGACAGCAGGGCCAGGTTTCTTGGTTTGTTTACTTAGCTTTGTTTTGTTTCCCAGGAAAGATAATGTCAGTGCCTGTGTCTGGTCTGTGGAACCCATCATTCTGACGTGTTGAGCAAACTGCGTGGATCTCATGATATGCTGTCATACTAAGAGACAGTCTTCTGGTACAAGAGTAATGAGTACTAATTGAGCTGCTCCATCTTTCTCTTGTGGCTTTATATTGCTTAAGGACTAAGGTGCAGCTAGAGGGCTTTGACCCAACAGCCACTGCACAACTAGAGGTTACTAAGATTTACTGCCTGTGGCCATCCAGAAGCAAAAGGAAACAAATCTTCCCAAATCCCATTAAACTGTGTTGTGGGGGTGATGTGGGGGTGGCAGAAAATGAAAGTGTCCTTCACTGAAATATGAATAGATTTAAGCTGCTGTGAAAGGACTTTGCCCTAGCAGTGAAAATTCCATAAACAAGGGAGTATTGGTGAGAAAATAAATTTAACCTTTAAGAAATATGGAATATTTACACAATCCAGTGACTCTTTTCTTTCACAAAACAAACCATTATTGAACTCCTTTATATGTTACATCCCCTTGGCAGCAGAATATGGACTATGAAACACTTAACCTAAATAGGCAATGCATAATCCTAATAGAAGATTAATTAGAAATGACAAATAGAATCTCACAAATTCCAATGTGATAACGTGAGAAAATATCTACTTGTCTATTCACTCAGGAAATATCCATGGGCTATCTACCATGTGCTGGTACTGTGCTGTTCAGACACAGCAGCTGTCTACATCCAGGTCAATGTGGGAGAAAAATTTAATAAATAAGAAATCTTAATATATAATCATACATTTTTGATAAATTCTCCAAAGGAGACAAAAACAAACAAACAAACAAAACACTGCCATCGAGTCAATTCTGACTCATAGCGCCTCCCACTAGGTTTCCAAGGTGAAAATTGCTTCATTAAGGCTGACTCCATATTGTTAGAATAAAACTCCATATTTTTAGTTAAGGTGTCATTTCTTTAAATCCTGATTTTCAACCTTGAGTTGTAATTAACATGTCTCTAAGCTACAGTTATCAGTTCCTGCTGCATCCTGCAGTCTAAGACAGAGATATATATGTCAGTAAAGGCTCCTGGGCCAAACTTTAGGACTAGGCACCTGGGCTTTGACAAACACCACTGGAGTGTCTTAAGGATTACCTGAGTGCCAGGGACTCACAGGAAACATCCTTTTTTTTTAACTTTTGGAAAATTGTTAACCAATCCTGCATTCCATAAGAACCGCTGCTTATAAGCACTGAGCAGAGTGGGTGTTTTGGAGTCTCTAAGACCCCATCTGTCTATCATTGGTGAACACCCTAATTAAGCTCTCTTTTTCTCCATAAACTCCGGTTCTTCTTCTCCATAAACTCTGGTATGGACTACTGACTGTGCTGCTCCAACGCTGACCCTGGCATTTTTTGAGTTGCAGGAGGGACCAGTCCCTGGAGAAGGATATCATGATCAGTAGGTAAAGTAGAACTCCAGAAAAATGGGACGACCTTCAATGAGATGGACACAGTGGCTGCAAAAATGGTGTGAAGCAGGACAATGATTGTGAGGATTGCCTTGTAGGGTTTCCAAGTCTGTAATCTTTAGGGAATCACACTCCCACATCTTTCTCCCATGCAGTGGTGGGTTTGAACAGTTGATCTTTTAGTTAGCAACGAAGTGTTTTAACCACTGTATCACAAGAGCTCAAAAACATTAGGGAAATCAGGGATATAAATTGGACCAAAATAGGTGCCCAATAAAAGTTGTTGTTGTTGTTATGTGCCGTTGACGGCCCTGACTCATAGTGACCCCTCCTTGGGTTTCCGAGGCAGTATCACTATGGAAGTAGATTGCCCAACCTTCCGAGGAGTGGCTGGTGGGTTTGAACCACCAGCTTTCTGGTTAGCAGTCCAGTGCCTTAGGCACTATTGGAATATCTGAAGGCAATGAGGTAATGGACATAGCTTGACTCTTACAAACCATGCCTTCAATATCATTTTGCTTCAAGGTAAAATGAATATCCTGATCTTCATAATACTGGCTTTTGAGCCCAGTATAACTAATGCCCAAGTAAGCATTGTTATCTTTGGCAGTACCAACCCTGGAAGTCACTTGGGTAACTTGGAAGCATGAGCTCACCAGTTTGGGGTGGGTATAGTTGAGTCAAATCTCATACAAAGGATAGGTTTTAAGGTCAGTCAGTTAGTTCCACAGGACCTCCAGTGGCATAGTGGTTAAAACATTTGGCTGCAAACCAAAGATTGGAGGTACGAACCCACCAGCCACTCCATAGGAGAAAGATGAGGCAGGCTGCTTTCATAAAGACTTACACAGCCTTGGAAACTCTATGAGGCAGTTCTACTCTGTTGTACAGGGTCTCTTTGAGTTAGATTTGACTCAGTGGCAGTGGTTTTGCTTTGGGATTAGTTCAATTTACCTTCAAGGTCCTTTTAATCACCCACAGAACATAACAAACATTAGTGTGTGACTTAGTACATTCAATTATTGACCCTAATTTTGTCATAGTCTCATCATGGGCAGAGTGTCCTTCCTGTCCCTTGACTTTGGACTTGGCCATGTGACTTACTTTGGCTAATGAAATATAGACAGAAGTTATAATGTCAACTCCAAGCCCAGACCTTCAGAGATGTTTGCCCTCTAGCACCTCTGCCATCACCAGGAGGAGTACACTTCTCAGCTAGCTCATTGTCCCAAGAGAAGGGTGAGAAGCACATTGAGCAAAGCCACCCTTAGCTGACCCATAGTCTGAATCAGAGAAGCCCCCACTGACCAGCAAACTCATGAGAGAAAACCAAAAGCCTTTTGTTGTGTGCCACAGGGATTTTGTAGTCCTTTTCCAGACAGTATTATGGTGGCAATAGCAAATTAAAACATCGATGATATACATAAGTATAAATGTACAGTGTATTCATTATTCTACAGTGTATATTAAAGAAGATATAAGAAAAATATAATTAAGTATTTTAACTTATTCTAAGTGGGGCTAGATACACAAAAAGAGGCACCTGGGCATGGCATGTGGACTACTTACAGGCAACAAGTTATACAGGGGCAAAATATAGAGAAAAAACTTGATGATATTGAATTGTACTTACACAATAAAAATATCAAAACTAGTTAACTGCAATTTAATTCTTTTATGCCATTCTTGTTGTTAGCTGGCATCAAGTCAATCCTCAACTCATGACAACCCATACAAAAAAGGAATGAGACTGGTTGATTTTCAGAACTAGATCACCAGCTTTCTTTAGTCCATCTTAGTCTGGAAACTCCACTGAAAACTGTTAAGCATCATAGCAGGCATCATAGCAACACCCAAGCCCCCACTGACAGACAGATGTGGCTGCACATGAGGTGTACTGGCTGGGAAATCAAACCTGACTCTGCTGCATGGAAGGGGAGGATTTCACCACTGCCCCTCCACTGCCCTCATAGCTCTTTCATATTTAATGTGTGATCTGAATGCATTTTAATAAATTTGATATAAGGTGGGGTAGAGTTTCAAAAGTCAGCATTCATCCTTGTGTTCAGAAAAGGTCTTAAAATAGCCCCGAGAGGCACATGGAATTGAGACCAAGTAAGGGAAGAGCAAATTCAACTCTTTCATTTCTTCCTCACTGGCAAGCAGTCATTGAGTGTGCAGAATCCCCACTTCTCTCTCCCTCTCTCTCTCTCTCTCTTTCTCTCTCTCTCTCTCCCCATATCTCCCTCCCTTCCTCTCTCTCTCTCTCTTCCTCACTCTCCCTCCTTTCCATCAAACATGTTTTAATGAATTTACAGATGAGATTCATCTATTAGGTTCCATCCTTATGTTGTTTTGTGCTATGGAGTTGATTCTGACTCACAGCAACCCTATAGGACAGAGCAGAACTGCCACACAGGTTTTCTAGGCTGTAATATTTACAGGAACAGATGGACAGGTCTTTTCTCTCATGGAACAGCTGGTGGATTGGAACCATCAACCTTTTGGTTAGCAACTGAGTGTTTAACTATTGCATCCCCAGGGCTACTTCAGTCCTTATGTTGTCATTGTTGTTAGGTGCCATTGAGTCAGTTCTAACTCATAGCAACTCTATGTACTATAGAAGAAACACTGCCTGACCCTGTGCCATCCACTCAATCATTATTGTTGAGCCCATTGTTACAGCCACTACACCAATCTGTCTTATTGAGGGGTTTCCTCTTTACCACAGACCTACTACTTTAACAAGCATGATGTCTTTCTCCAGGGACTAGTTTCTCCTAAAAACATGTCCAAATTATGTGAGATGTGAGACGAAGTCTTACCATCCTTACTTCTAAGGAGCACCCCAAGACAGATTTGTTTGTTTTTCTGGCAGACCATGGTATATTCAATATTCTTCAACATCACCATAATTCAAAGGTATCAATTCTTCTGTTGTATTCCTTATTCATTGTCCAGCTTTCACATGCATAAGAGGTGACTAAAAATACAATGGCTTGTATCAGGCACATCTTAGTTCTCAAAATGACATCTTTGTGGGGTGTTTTTTGTTTGTTTCTTTGTTTGCTTGCATGAAACATCATTAGCTTTCTTTTCCTATGATATAAATTCATTTTCTTTATGCATTCATGTTTACCTGGGAGAGGAGGTTTCGTCTGGGATCCCAACTTCCCATGAGGCTGTCTCTTAGTTCCAGGAAGGTTATGTGGGGCAACTTGTTGAGCAGAGTATCAGCCAGGACAGGATTGACTACACTGAGTAACAACACTCCAGAACCTCTGTGACTTGAAACAACCATGTGTTTTTCTTGCTCACACCCTGTGCCCCTCATGTTTTATCAGAAGCCCCCACTCATCAAAGTCAAGATCCCAGTGAAGAAAGGACCATGCTTTTTAAAACTTTAAATAAGTATTTTGGAGCAGATATACCCAGTGCAATACATTGTTTGATATCTTGTCTGCTAAGTAAAGGAAATCCTTAACAATTACAATCTTTTCTCTATTTATGATGGTGTTGGTTATTGGTCCAGTTATGAGGATATTTGTTTTCTTTATGTTGAGGTGTAATCTGTAATGAAAGCTGCAGTCTTTTATCTTCGTTAGTTGTTGTTAAGTGCCGTTGAGTTGTTTCCGACTCATAGTGACCCGATGCACAGCAGAACGAAACACTGCCCGATCCCGCACCAGCCCCACAATCCCTGCTATAGTTGAGCCCATCATTGCAGCCACTGTGTCAATCCATCTCGTTGAAGGCCTCCCCCTCTTTCGTTGACCCTCCACCCTACCAAGCATGACATCCTTCTCCAGGGAATGGTCTCTTCTGACAATATAACCAAAATAGGTGAGATGAAGTCTGGCCATTCTTGCTTCCAAGGAGCATTCTGGCTGCACCTCCTCCAGGACAGATCTGTTAGTTCTTTTAGCAGTCCATGGTACTTTCAGCATTCTTCGCCAGCACCACAACTCAAAAGCATCAACTCTTCTTCAGTCTTCTTTATTCATTGTCCAGCTCTCACGTGCATACGAGGCGATTGGAAATATCATGGCTTGTGTCAGGCACACCTTAGTCCTCAAGGAGATATCCTTGCTCCTCAGCACTTGATACAGTTCCTTCGCAGTTGACTTTCCCAATGCTACACGTCGTCTAATGTCCTGACTGCTTCATTAGTAAGTGCTTCAATTCTCCTTTGCTTTCAGCAAGCAAGCAGTGCCATCTGCATATCGCACATGACTATTGGGTCTTCCTCTAATCCTGATGCCATGCTCTTCATACAGCCCAGCTTCTCAGATTATCTGCCTAGCATACAGATTGAATAAGTATCGTGAAAGGATACAATCCTGACACATACTTTCCTGACCTTAAACCATGGAGTATCTTCTTGTTCTGCATGAATGACTTCCTCTTGGTCTATTTACAGGTTCTGGAATTGTTAAGTGTTCTGGAATTCCCATTGTCATTCTTTGCAATAATATCCATATATTTTTTTTTTATGATCCACACTGTCAAATGCCTTTGCATAGTCTATAAAATATACATCTTTCTGGTATTTTTTCCTTTCAGCCAAGATCCATCTAACATTAGTAATGATATTCTTTTTTTCCACATCCTCTTCTGAATCTGGCTTGAATTTCTGGCAGTTCCTTGTCAATGTATTACTGAAAACCATTTTTCAATTATCTTTAACAATATTTTAAACGTGTGTGATATTAATGATTTTGTTTGATAATTTCTGCATTCTGTTGGATCACCTTTCTTTGCAATAGACTCTGTGGTGGTTAAGTTTGTGTGTCATCTTTGCTGGGCCTGGTTGAGTGGCTGGGCAGCTGGTGGTAGTTATTGCCCATGATGAGACTGGTAATCAACTCCATGGTGGAATCTATTGGAGCAGCTAAGTTTTCTTGAACCGATGACCTAGGATGTATATAGGGACAATTGGGTTATTATCTACATGTAATTCAAGCATAACTATTATTTGCCTTTATTTCTGAATAATAATTTTCCACTCTTTGTTTGCTAAGATAGTGTAGTAGTTAAAATTGTGTGCCAAACTTGGCTGGGCCTAGTTGAGTGGCTGGGTAGCTGGTGGTAGTTATTCCCCATGATGAGACTGGCAATCAACTCCATGGTTAGACCTACCACAAGCAGCTGAGTAGCTGCTTTAAGGATGTGGTCTGCTTCCTGTATATAAGAAACAGCTTTGGGAATAGTCTCTAGCTTATGGCATGCTTGAACTCTGCATGTAGCCGTATTGTTTTTCAGCGGCCTGCCATGCTCTGCCAACCTTGGGACTTTCAATGGACTTGAATTAAAGGCCTGCTGTGTGGTTTGGTAACATCAGGACTGTGCCATTTTGTTTGTCGACTTTGGACTTGTTAGCCTCAGAAGCCAGTAGCTGCCCAAGTGAAGAGATGCCTCTAGACTCAGTGGGCTGGGAGCAAGAAGCAGAGCTGAAGCCCAAGGTTGAGGGGCTTTCACATAGCCCCTAGAGCTGGCACTTTGAACTCAGACTTCTTGCCTCCCGAACTGTAAGGGAATAACTCCTGTTTGTTCAAGCCATCCCATTTGTGGTATATTCTTGTCAGAGTGGCACTACGGAACCAGAACAGACACCAACATGGATCTCTTCCAGATGGCTGGCCTAGTCTTTCAAATTTCTTGGCATAAACTAGTGAGCACTTCCAGCCTTGGGTCCATTTGTTGAAACATCTCAATAAGTATTCCCTCAATTCCTGGAGCCTTGTTTTCCATCAATGCCTTCAGTGTAGCTTAGACGTATTTCAGGACCATTGATTCTTGTTCTTATGCTGGCTCCTGAAATGGTTGGACATTGACCAATTATTTTTGGTAAAGTGATTCTGTAAAAAAGTATAATCTCTCCCAAGAAGCATCACTGTTAGTGGAATGAGCACGGGAAAGCATTAGAATGTCTAAAGTTGAGTCCTGGTTCTACTACTTGCTAGGAATGGTTTTTCTAGTGACCTTACCTGGATGAGATCTTCCTCTTGCAATCCTCTCTTCTCCAGGCCAGTCTTTACAACCTTAGGTTAAGAGATCTTTCTTCTTGTTTCCCAAACAACTGTATATGTTCATAATCGAATATTGATAAGACTGTATTGAAATAACACTTTCACATGTTTGTTTACTGCAGCTTCCTTTGAGAAAGATCGTATCTTATTCTTTGTATTCTCAGCTTCTAGCACACTGCTTTGTACATAATAGACATTAATAAATGTTTATGGGCTTATAAGCATGATGCCTCATATCTTGGACATAAATATATCCAACTGGCTGGAGAGTCACAGTGAATACACTGCGGTCCCTTTGACATCCCCACCCACAGGTTCTTGTAAGAGCAAATGTTCAATTATTCCCTGAAGCACTCTGAAGTCAGTTGACGTATTATGTCCTTTGCCATCTGATTCATGTGGCTATTTCTAACATGAGATTGTTTATTGAGTGTTTTAGTATCCTTGCATGGAAGCCTACTCAAGACTTCCACTGTAATGGATGCACAATTTTGGAAATAAAAATAAAAATCTTATCATATGAAGAAAATCAAAGTTATTTTGATTGATTTAATGATAGACTCTTCTTTGTAAATTGAAAGGAAAAAAAATTGTAAATTGTGCTTTCCTAAGTAGGAGCTCTGGTAGGGTAGTGCCTAAGGCACTTGACTGCTAACCAGAAGCCGGGTGGTTCAAACCCACCAGCCGCTCCTCAGAAGGAAGGTTGGGCAATCTACGTTCATAGTGATACCACCTTTTAAACCCAAGGAGGGGTCACTATGAGTCGGATCTGACTCCACTGCAGTAATTTTTTTTTTTTTTTTTAAGCAGAAGGAGAGGCATATTACAATAACAACAGTAACAAGTGTAAGTTGAGTTGCTTTTTATTATTTTTTCACTTCCTTGTGCAAAAGAAAAAATAGATTTTGACAGCTCTGATAATCTAGAGGCACCCTTCACCCACTCAAGCATTATATGCTGATTTATATCACAATAAAATATCATCTACAGGTGCCCCAAGACATGGGATAAATGCCATCTATATGATAAACTTCCTAAAAATAACAGAAAATATTGGCTACCTGGTCCAAAGTGCATTCATCAATATGTTGTATTTCATCTGACTTATAACTGTTACAAACATTTATAATAATGGAATATATTGTTAACATGATGAGGCCTGAAATGGTTCATTGACTCTAAATTTAATTCAGTATCTCCATTTCTTTTCATTTGCAGACTCATGATTTCATAGTTCTGTAACATTAGCTTAATTATATGAGCAGTGAACCATCTCTAAATCTAGGTTCATGTTTAGTTTAGTGAAAAATAAATATTAATATTGGGATTCTTATTTTTGAAATGCTTTTCTGAACAAATCCATCCATTTCCTTTCTTTTCCTTCTTGGGGATTTCTAGACTACAGCATTAATTGCAAATTGTAGGGTCATGGATTTTTAGAGGTGAAAGGAATTTTGTGGTCACAAAGATTAGAAAAATGTGTTAAATGACTCATGACTATTATAGGCTAAATCGTTCTTGCAAAGGTACAAACTATATTTTACATTTTTCAAATGTCAAAAAAAAAAAGAAGGGCAAATATTGTAGAAAACAAAGTCTAGCCCTAAAAGGTGGCAATGAATAGAAGAATTAACAATTATAAAGTTATGTTTAATAACTTAAATATAGTACACTCGAACCTAATAGATCACTCAATGGAAGAGGAGAACATTGCTGAGTCCCAGGGGAATTAAATTCTTTATTTCAAATTTTCCTTCCACTCACTGTAGTCTATCATGAATCCCATACTAAACTTTCTGTTTTATAATTAAGCATTCATTTTTAAAAAATTTTGATTCTTGGACCCTTTATAGTTAAAAGTATACAATGAACAGATAGCAATACAGGAGTTCTGAGTTAAAGTTGCATGTCAACTTGGCAGAGCCATGATTTTGAGTGGCTTGGTGGCTGGATGTAGTTATTCTCCATGATGAGATTGGATGTGGTATTATCACCTCCATAGCGGAATCTGCTGTGAGCAGTTAATCAGTTGAAAGGGAGTTGCCTTCAGGGTATGGCCTGCTTCCAACATATATAAGAAAAGGATCCTGCATTTGGTTCATGAGTCATCACCTCCAGTTCCTGGACTTGAACCAGTGGCCTGTCGTATTGTCTGCTGATCTTGGGGTTGTTTCATTTTACTTGCTGATCTTGAATTCACCAGCCTCAGCAGCCAGAAGCTATATGAGTCAAAGGAAGCCTCTAGCTTGCTCTAGTAGGCCTGGAAGGCAGAGCTGAAGCCCAAGGTTGAAGAACCTCCACTCAGCCCCTAGAGCTAGCATTCTGAATTCAGACTTCTAGCCTCCTGAACTGTAACAGAAAACATTTATGTTTGTTAAAGCCATCCACTTGTGGTATTTCTGTTATGGCAGCAGTAAAGAACTAAGACAAGAGTGTTTTGTCTATTTTTTATAAAGAATTATTCTAATTATTTCCCAAATTAAAATTGTGAAAAATTACCTTAAAAAGAGTATTTATTGATAAATTCATTAATTTTGTTGTTTTATGTTTTTCCATGAGTTTGTACACTTTTAGATCATCTGTAAAGTTTCACAATCATTTTTCAGAATAACCTTTTTCATGAAGTTATATACTTCCAGATTTATACAATTATATGTTTATGACACATGGAATAAGGTTCATCACTATATCAAACAGTTTTCCATTGGAATGAAGATTTTTAATTCCTTCAGTAATTTCCTTCCAGCAAAGTTATATACGTTCCCTTCTTATTCTTATAACAATTGGTATGCTTCGGCCAGATAATCCAGATAGCTTCCAGATTTTCTCTTTTCTTTCCTTCATCGTCGTTATGTGCCTTCAAGTCGGACCCGACTCATAGCGACCCTTCCTTGGGTTGCCGAGGCAGTATCATTATGGAACTAGATTGCCCAACCTTTCTTCTGAGGAGTGGCTAGTGGGTTTGAATTGCCAGCCTTCTGGTTAGCAGTCAAGTACCTTAGGCACTATGCTACCAGAGCTCCTATAGTATGTTAAAGTTCTATGTTAAAATTCTGACTGAAGACTGCATAAAAGTGGTTTCACAAATTTTACTTGCATCAGAATAATTTGGAGGGCTTATTGAAACATAGCTGGGCCACCTCCATTGGATCTGGAGTGGGGTGCTGATACTGCCCATCTGGGACCAAACTTCCAGAACCACTGCTATAGAACATCTAGGGGAAAGGGAGCTACATTACCAAAGATTGTTACAGAAGGTTCAGAATTATTGCACATTGCAACAGATCAAAGTATTTTGGGAGTTAGAAAATAACAAGAATAACAACTGTTGAATAATAACTGTGGCTCAAATGTCAAATGAATAAATTAGAAACCAGAAAGATAGGGTGGAATAATTTTCAAAGGCTGGAGACTCCAAAACATTGAGAAGTCTTAGAATTCCTGAAGCTACCATGAAAGTTACTCCATGGTATCTGCTACCTTGACACCTCTGCCCCCAAATCGGAGTATCTACTTTTTTCTACCACTTTACAAAGTTATTTTGACCTACTTTGACCTGACATTTCTACATTACCATTCTGGAAGGTCACATTTTTTTTTTTTTTTTACTAGACTAGCCTTTACAGTTTCCTGTTTTGACTTCCAAGGTATAGTTCAAAATTAAAATTAAAACCCTGTTCCTGAGGTTAATTCCCCCAATAGACTATAGCATTACTGGAATGATTTGTGGTCAAATACTCATGAGTCATTCAGCCTGTATAGTCTCCTTTCCCTACTTACAGCCTCTGGAAAAACTAAGCGAAAGAAGGATAGAATCTGAATGACTTGGTCTTCTCTGTTCCCCTGCAGTGATAATACCCAGAAAACTACTAATCACTATCTGTTTTGGTTATCTAGTACCACTCTGACAGGAATATACCACACATGGGATGGCTTGAACAAACAGGAGTTTATTCTCTTACAGTTTGGAGGCTTTAAGTCCAATTTCAAAGTGCCAGGCTCTAGGGGCTGTGTGAAAACCAACAACAAAGAAAAGGGGAACCAATTAACACAGATACAGAAGATAATTCTGGACCCCTGAGCTCTGAAGGGAAGGATGTAGAAGTGGACTAAACTCTAACTAGCAGAAGAATTTGCATGAAAACACCAAAAAACGAGACATATGGAGCTGCAGTCTGGCAGTGATCCTGATGACACAGACAGCTTAGATGTTGCTGAGTGGTGGTAGAATCCAAGAATTAACCTAAAAATCAGCCCTGCTAGCCAGTGACTGCATGGAGGACTGCTCTGGTGACTGGAGAATATAAGGGGAAGCAGCAAAAAGGAAGATGGGCTGAGCTGTGGACTTTTGTCTATCCAGAGGGCACAGCCATTTTGAATGTTTACAAGCAGCTTGACCATTTTGGATATTTAAAGTGACAGCATTCTCCCAGATTCCAGGGACTTAAGAACAGGATCCACTTGCTGGGAACCCCAAGGCCATTCTGGACCCAAATGACTGGAAAGGTGCGACATTCCCCTTGTGACTCTTATACCCCACACCCTCTTGGTGAATGGAGGTGTGGCCATCCCTCACTCCCACCCACCTTCTGGGCCAGCAGGAATTCCATCCCAGTTTGTGTGCTTGGACGGAGCATGGATGTCCTGCCCTGCCCTGCCTCGACTTTTTTTTCTTTTTTCTGTTTTTTAATTTGTCTTTTTCTGTTTTAAAACTACTACTGTTAGTAGTAGTAATACTTTTGTCCTTTTCATTATTATTCTTTATTCTTCCCCTCCCAGGTTCTAGTTTTCTAGTTTTCAGCTTTTTTTCTTTCCCTATTCCTGGTTGCATTTTTTTTTTTTTTTCCTCATGGTTAACCCCATTCCTTTTAGTTTTTCTTTTAGTTTTTTCCCATTTTTTTCTTCATTATTCTCCTTCTCTACCTTTTTTATCTTATTGCCCTGTCCCCAGATATTGCAGGGTTCATTTTATTTTTTTTTTTCTTCTTCCCCCTCCCTTTTTTTTGGTTACTATTCCTGTGTGATTAAACAGTGTATTTTTTTGTCCATTTGCTTTTACTTTTTTGATGGTTATTCAATTGTTATTTTTGTCTAACTGAGTGGAAGAGAGCAACAGTCCCCATATGACACCACTATATCCACACCTCCTGCAACTTCACTTACTGAGTGAGAACTACCACTTCCTTCTCCACCAGTGGGCCAACGATAAGCAACCACCAAGA
>NW_006921663.1:180799-183563 GCF_000298275.1 Orycteropus afer afer
TGAGCTCAGCACAGAAAATAATATGGAAGAAAGAAACCAGGGACACCATGAAAAAAACACATAATAAAAATTGAAACAAACAAAATACCTATCAAGAGGAGAATGATTGAATAAACTGTGGCCACACATATTATGCAATTTAATGTATGATTAAAAGAATGAGTGGTATCCTCATGTATTGACATGAAATGATTTAATGTTGTATTGTTAAGTGAGCAAAGCAAATTATCATACTATATATACAAAAAAATATGTGAGCACATTGTTGCATCCACGGTGTCAATCCACCTCGTTTAGGGTCTTCCTTTTATTTGCTGACCCTCTACTTCATCAAGCATGATGTCCTTCTCCAGGGACTTGTCCCTCATGCTTACAAGTCCAAAGTATGTGAGATGAAGTCTAACCATCTTCCCTTCTAAGGAGCATTCTGGCTGTACATTTTCAAAGACAGATTTGTTTATTCTTCTGGCAGTCCATGGTATATTCCACATGCTTTGCCAACAATATAATTCAAAGGCATCAATTCTTTAGAATGTGTATGCATAGCACAATACCATTTCTGATTATACACACACGCACACACACATATATATACACACACATATCTGTCTGTAAATGTGGAATGGTTGGGGTAACAGAGAAGTGGAGCGAGATCTGGAAATGTATTAGTCATGATAAACAAGGCTAGACAATAGTACATGTAAATAACCCCACATGCAGTGATTAAAGTAGTAAAGGTTTATTTCTCATTCATGCAATGTCTGGAGTTTTTCAGAGAACTCTCTAAAGAGGATCTCCTCCATGAGGTTGCTCAGGCATTCAGGTATCTGGAGGCTTCACTGCCTTATTGTGTTGTGTTTGTGGTCAGCCCTGGATGTGAAGATAAAGATGGAGCAAGTATTCCAGCCTAGGCCCAGAAGTGACATACATTCTTCCATTTCCATTGGCAGTACTAGTCATATAGCCCCAACCAAACTTCAAAGAAAGTTAGGAAACAAAGAGGAGCATATGGATAGTCTGTGGGCACTCTCTCTGCTACAGAATGGTAACTTACCATATGGTGGATAATTGTTGTCTATGTGGTAGCATTATGGTAAAGATGATAAAGCAGGACTTTCTTCTTTTCTGGACATCTGGACATTTTGAACTTTACAAATAAAACCTAAATAATGAGAGGAAGAAAAATATATCAGGAAATCAGGCATGTGGTAGTTAATTTGTGGGTCAACTTGGCTGGGCCTGGTTTTGAGTGGCTGGGCAGCGGGATATAGTTATTCCCCATGGTAAGCCTGGTAATCAACTCCATGGTGGAATCTACTTGAGAAGCTAAGTAGCTGCCTTAATGATATGGTCTGCTTCCAACGAGAAGAAGCTTTTAAGAAAGGTCTCTGGGATTGTTTGGCATGCTTGGACCTCGTATGTAGCCAAGTCTTCCTTCAGCAGCCTGCCATGTTGTCTGCCAATTTTAAGATTGTTCCTGGACTTGAACCAATGGCCTACCATGTTGTGTGATAATCTTGGGACTGTGCCATTTTACTTGTTGACCTTGGATTTGTCAGCCTCTGCAGCCAGTCCTGCCTGAGTGAAGAGATGCCTCCAACTCCAGTGGGCCAGGAACAAGAGGCTGAGCTGAAGCCCAAGATCGAGGGGCTTCCACCCATCCCCTAGAACTGGCACTTTGAACTTGGACTTCTAGCCTCCTAATTTGTAAGAGAATAAACTCCTGTTTGTTAAAGCCACCCATTTGTTTGTGTTTTGTGTTATACTGGTACTACAAGTAGCCAAACAAGGCCCAAATAATTTTTGTCTCTTGATTCATTTTACTTTGTCTCAGTATTGTTCAATATTTATCTTTTATTTACTACATAAGATGTTGAGAAATATTTAACCTTAAAAATAACTCATTAATAGATTTAAAGAAAATGAGCGTGAGGTGTATTTTAATAACAAAAAGTGTCATATGTCAGAGTCTATATGTTTTGATGTAACAACATATTCAGTTTTCGCAGTGCTCCTATAAGGTATAATTATTATTATATAGACAAAAAACCTATAAACCTATATAATTATTATTATATAGACAAGAATGTGAAGTAACTTTGCCAAGGTCACATAGATGAAAGTAACAATATGAAACAGAAAACTGTCCTATCTAGTTATGTACATTTTCAGTCACCATTAACTATAAAAACTTCTTAAATTAAATGCAATATATTAGCAGTGGAGTTTGGTGGCCCAGCTACAAGCTGCGTGGAAAAGGCAGTCAGAGTATCAATATTCTGAAGGATATTTGAGTAAAAACTTAAAGAAGCATCTTTACATACCACTGTACTAGTACCAGACTGCTTCATCTTTTTGCCCATGGAGCAACTGGTGGGTTGGAATCACTGACTTCAAACCCACCAGCCATTCCATGGGAGAAAGATGAGGCAGTCTTCTCTGTAAAGATTTACAATTTTGGAAACCCTATAGGGCAATTCTAGTCTGTACTAATAGATCACTATGAGTTGGAATTGACTCCAAGGCAGTGGGTTGTGTCAGGTTTGGTACTAGGACCAGCACAAAGTAACACAGTCGCATGGAAAGTCATGGGGTACAGGGTGGGGGGCAGGATTTTCCATAGCCTGTACTCTTTATGACCCCGCACTCAAAGAGCCTTGATTCCTTCAGTTCCCTTTTCTATTATCCCCTATTAATGTCTGAATTCAGCAGGCCTCTAGGTTGAAAATCAATTCATAAAATTTAGATATGACTGTTTTCAAAA
>NW_006921663.1:184383-193725 GCF_000298275.1 Orycteropus afer afer
TGGTTAGCAGTCAAGTGCCTTAGGCACTACGCCACCAGAGCAAGATATATGTATATACCTGCACAGATATGTATTATATAATTTATTGATATAATTTTAAAAAACTCATATAGGGAGTTGGAGGGAAAATCAAAGAAGCATACTTCAGGATGTGTGAAAATGATATGAAAATCAAATTTCCGTGTCCATAAAAGAAGTTGCATTGGAATGTAGTCATGCTCATTTATTTACATTTTGTCCCTATAAGAGCAGAGGATATGCAACAGAGCACATAACCCACTACCACCAAGGTGATCCCAACTCATGGTTACCGCCCATTGGGTTTCCAAGGATGTAAATCTTTATGGAAGTAGATTGCCTCTGCTTCCTCCCACAGAGCAGCTGGTGGGTTTGAATTGCCAGCCTTCTGGTTAGTAGCCAAATACCTTACCCACTCTGCCACCAGAACTCCTTACTATCTAGCCCATTTCAGAAAAATTTTGCTGACCTCTGGTCAAAACATTTGGAAACAGTTAGTTAAAAAAAAACTAACACCAACTGTTTCTTTGCTGTTGATCTTTTCATTCAAAGTGCTGATGAGATTTTGTAGCTCCAAAAGAAGTCTGTGATTTGTAGCCTCTCCCAAACGGGCTTGTCTGAGGAACCTCCTTTTTTTATGGACTGCTGGATGGTAGACCTATTTTTAGGAACATCAGTTTTGAAAATGCTATTCTGGAGCACAGACAATCAAAGTCGGGACAGAAACTTAACGAAAAGAGCAAATCCCAATTGTTCAGGTATCTGTGAATGGATTGAAAAGATAGTCCAGGGGAAGAAAAGAGTTGAGTTCTAAACGTCTCAGCTTACACTCACAGATAATACAGATAATCCTTCTTCCGGCACATAGCAATGGAAAAGAAAAGAAGAATCTTGAGGAATGAATCTTATAATAAAATAATCCCACTGTTTTTATGTTACCAAAAAGGAGAAATGTCACAGGAAAACAAACAAAAAAAGGACTATGTCAGTTCAGCAGAATGTTTGGTAAATGTTAAAATTAAATACACCAAGGATGAGTACTATTCAGCTGTAATTCCATATGTTTTGGGAATGATCAGTAAATATATTACAATAGCAACCATCATCATTTCACTTGGACTTTTGAAACAGGATCAGGTTTGTCTTTCGCTGAGTAACAGATTCTTATTTTGTGAGATAATAGTGACCTCCAGTGGCTGACGTCCCATACTACTTCATATTTTCCCAACCTCCTTGACAAAAGATTACAGAAATGACATGCACACTTTCCCAGATTTTAAGTTAATCCTTTTGTTCAACGAGTATGTGCCTAGGGCTTATTATGTGTCAACACTGGTCTGGGCACGAGAAGCAGATAATGAAAAGAGCACTGGGGAGAGAATCAGAAAATTTGAGTCACAGGCAAATAACCTATGTGACCCTGGGCATGAGGTTTTTGACTTATCTGAGCATTGGTGTTTTGAATAACAATGAAACTATACGGGGAAGTGCTTTTAAATACTATAGTAAAAACCAAACCCACTGCCATCAAGTCAATTCCGACTCACAGCGACTCCTACTGGGTTTCCAAGACAGAAAATCTTTACTTAAGTAGATTGCCTGGTCTGCCTTCTGTGGAGTGCCTCGTGGGTTTGACTTTCTGGTTAGCAGTTAAATGCCTTAGGTACTGCACCACAAGATCTCCTTACTGTGCTATAATACACATTGCAAATAAGCCAGTGCAGTTGTCATTGAGTGGATTCCGACTAATGGGACCCCGCATGAAGCCACAAAGGTGACACAACTGGTTGTCACTCTTTTCCAGATTCTTTCTTTCTGGGAGAACCCTGGTTTTGTTCTGGTGTTCACCCTCTGTCATGGATTGAATTGTGCCCCCCCCCCAAAAAAAAAATTTGTCAACTTGTCTGGGCCATGATTCTCAGTGGTTCAGAAGTTATGTAATGATGTGGCAGACATATAATGATACTCCATGATGTAACCTGATGTGATAAACCAATCAGATGTAAAAAGATTAAGGGTGGGTTGCAGAACCCTTAGTCCTATCACAGCCCTGATCCATGTAAGGGAAGCTTCCTTGGGGTGTGGTCTGCAACACCTTTTATTTTACAAGAGATAAAAGAACAGAGAAGTGAGCAGAGAGTGGGGACCTACTACTAAGAAAGAGGCCCCAGGAGTGGAGCGTGTCCTTTGGACCCAGGGTGCCTGCACTAGGATCCTACTAGGAACAAGGGACACAGAGAGAAAAAGTATTCTCCTAGAGCCAGCATTGTGAATTCAGACTTTTAGCCTACTAAACTGTAAGAGAATAAATTTATGTTTGTTAAAGTCATACACTTGTGGTATTTCTGTTATTGTAGCACTACAGAACTAAGGCACCCTCTAATGTACTAAGAAAGTGAGCACCTCCTTAAGCCAATACTACGAAGTAAAAAAAAAAAAAAAAACTCATTGCCATCGAGTTGGATCCGACTCACAGCAACCCTTCCCAGGGTTTCTGAGGCAGAATTACCATTGGTTAAATCAATCATCATTTTATTCCTCTTCTCAGTGATTTGACTTTGTTGTTGTTAGCTTTTGTTCAGTCACCTCCTGCTAATCGTACACTTACATAGAATAGAACGTCTTGTCCTGTCTTGTGCCATCTTCATGATTACCCATATGTTTGGGCTATTGTGTCAATCCATCTCACTGAGTGTTTCTCTTGCTTTTTGTTGGGTCTCTACCAAACATGGGTTCTTTTATCGTGATTGGTCTTTCCTGATGACACGTCCAACATGACTAGATTTAGTCATGGTAATTTGACTCAACTCTCAGATCTAGAGTTTTCTCTTGGGGGCAGCAACACATATAGACACTCTGGGAAAGACTTTTCTTGCTATTTAAAAGTATTCTACAGGAAATAACAAGAATCCTCGGTGGTACAAAGGTTAAGTGCTCAGCTGCTAACTAAAAGGTCAATGGTTTGAACCTACCAGTGACTTTGAAGAAGAAAAGACTTGGCAATCTGCTCCCATAAAAACTTCAGCCTAGGAAACCCTATGGGAAAGGAATTTTGTCCTATAGGTTTGCTATGAGGGGAAGACCCTCAACAAGATGGATTGATACAGTAGCTGCAACAACAGGCTCAAGCATAGCAGCAATTGTGAGGACGCATGTTCTGTTGTACGTAGGGTCACTGTGAGTCAGAGCCAACTCTGACAGCAACAACGTAGGGTCGCTATGAGTCAGAATTGACTCAAGTACAATGGCTTTGGGTTTCATTTTGTTTTTTGATAGGGTCACTATGAGTTGGAATTGACTGGATCGCAACAACAACAACATAGGAAGTAACACCCATTCCCTTCTTCTCTGGATGTTGTTGTATTTACACATAACACATGAAACTTCTGCAGCTATGATTCTGAGAGGAGACATGAGTGATACCCTGTGGGTGGCAGAGTAGAAAGACGGAAAGCATCGACTCCTCAATGGCAATGTTGCACTGTGGAACTAACCCATCTTAGAACTGCCTACCTTTGGACTACTTGTTTTGTGAGATACTAAATCCTTGTTTTTTTAAAGTCATTTTCTGTTAGGAATTTTGTTACCTGCAACTGAAAGTACTTTTACATATTCTGCACTCTGTAAGGCTTCTAGACTTGGATATTCCTGGACCTCAATGCATTCATTTCTTTGAACATCTACAGCATGTGCTCAAATAGTTGTAAGGAAGTATAACGAATAGCATAATTTGTATATAAATAGAACAGGAATTGGTAAAATAGAGGATTTTTTTTTAATGAAAGAGTACTGGTAAAATATTTTAGTTCAATGAAGGATAACATCACCTATTACTTATTTTTGTGAATAAGTACATAGCTCCTATCTCCTGTCACTGTGTACCAAGAATGGAGCTAGTTACTTCTACCCACCTCTGGTGTTATTGTTAGTATTAAATAATATACTGTGCCTGAAAGATAGATTCTCATTCTCTCTTTACCTTGGGGTCCCTGGGTGGTGCAAGTAGTTAATCCATTCAGCAGTTAATCAAAAGGGTAGAGGTTAGAGTCTACCTAGAGATTCTTCAGAAGAAAGGCCTGGCTATCGACTTCTGAAAAATCAGCCTGCTATAAACACTATGGAGCACAGTTCTTCTCAGACATACATAGGTCACCATGAGTCAGAGTCTACTCAATGGCAACTGGTTCCCACCTACTGCCATCATGTCGATTTCTACTCATAGCAAGCCCAAAGGACAGAGTAGAACTGCCCCCATAGGATTTCCAAGGCCGTAAATCTTCACAGAAGCAGACTGCCTTATATTTCTCCCATGAAGCAGCTGGTTGGTTTGAATCACCAACATTTCGGTTAGCAGCCAAATGCTTTAACCACCACACCACCAGAGCTCATTTTGGCAACTGATTTCAATTTATATTCTCTCATCCATCAAATCTTACTGAGAACTCACCTTACACAAGCTTTCCAAAAATCAAATTTATATTTAATTTATTTTACAACTCCTTTGTATTCAAGGCTGTGGTCTCATTTTAAGTGCAGCTGGTTAAATTTTCAGATCTGTTGCAAATGGGCATATCTATCTCTCTAGGTATCTACAAGGATTGCAAAGTCAACCACAGCAGAACTTTAGGCCTCCATTTATTTGTGACTGGGTGTTCTCTGACCATTCTCAACCCTTCCACATCTCCCTGATACTTTAGCCTACTCATCTAAACATAGTGATTACACAATAAATCGTGAAACTTCCTGCCTTAACAACTCTACTTACCTAATAGTGTTAAGCTTTGGTGGCGTAGTGCCTAATGCATTTGACTGCTAACCTGAAGTTTGTTGGGTCAAACCCAATAGCAGCTCCACTGAAGGAAGACTGGACAATTTAGTTCAGTAAAGATTTACTGCCTCTGAAACCCGAGTTGCTATACTCAGAATCGAATCGATGGCAGTGAGTTTGGTTTTGTTTGGTTTATACCTAGGCAAGTTAAGGAAAGGCAGAATGACCTCCCTCTTTATTGTGTCAACCTGCAAAGTTCCTCTTTTGCTTTATAGAAGCCAGTTCCTCTTCTCAGAGTGAAAGGATTTGGCTACTTATGTGGGAGGAACATCACTTGGAATTTGTCCAAAGAACTGATAGCACTATCACCTAGACACAGAGTCTTTCTGCTTTATGTCAATTACTAAGGCAGTGCTTCCCCTGTTGCAATCTCTCTGGACCTTTTTGAAATGACTAATTTAATAGCTAAGACTTCCTGAGTGCCTTTTATATCCCAAGAGCTATTCTAAGTGCTTTTACATGTATGAACTCATTTAATACCCACTGTAAACTAATGAGGTAAGTATAATAGTTATTTCCGTTTTACACATGAGGAAACCAAGGCACAGAAATGAAGATACTTTCCCAAGAGCAACTAGGAAGTGGCAGATCTGAGATTCAAATCCAGGTAATTGGACTTTCTACCTGTACATTACACCAAAGTGTGTGTTTGTCAATGCCTACTTCCTCTAGCTATTGACCTTTAGCATCATAACACAAGCACCTACTTTGTGTAAAGAGTGTTCAAAGACAAATTAGATACTGTATCTGCTCCAAGGGATCTCACAATCGAGTAGGGAAGCAAAAAGAAAAATTGGAAATGGAGACCTTACATTCCTCTGGACTAGTCTATGCCTACTCTGTCATCCCTCCACTCACTATCCACTTTCTATTTTGACAGGTGAATGCACAACTCAAGACTTTAACTATTATTGTTTCACTGTGTCAAATCCCTCAAAAAGTGCCTCTATATCTTTAATGACTATATTCCACCAGTACTTGGAAGAATTAAAACCTTTTCTCAGCTTGGGACAGAAAGAAAGTAATTATGTATATTACAAGCAAAGTGTGTAATTGAGATGTTATGAATGTTTCCTGGGGACATGCTTTTGGCTATACAAAACACCACCTATAATTGTTTCATAAGCTAATGTAATAGTCTTCTCATTGCATGACATTACATATATGTAAATTGATAACAACCACCAGAAAAAAAAAGATTGAATTCCCCATTTCTTAAATGATTAGCATATCTCAAATATCTTCTAGGGTAGATAAAAATGCTTCTAAGAATTGAGATAAAGTAAAGAAGGGCTTGGGAGATCTCACTGCATAATTTATAGTGAGAATTATCCACACTGCTATTATCTACTACAATGACATTGAGTGCTTCCTGTAAAAAAATTTTCACCAATTTTTGTATAAATAAATGCATGTTGTTGTTGTTGTTGTTGTTATTTGCTGTTGAGTCAGCCCCGACTCATAGCGACCCACTGTATTATTTGCAATATGTGTGTTAAGGTAAGGTGGTGAAATGGTTAAGGCATTTGGCTACTAACCAAAAGGCTATTGGTTCAAACCCACTAGCCTCTCCATGGAAGAAAGATGAGGCAGTCTGCTTCCACAATGATTTGCAGTGTTAGAAACCCAATGGAAGTCACTGTGAGTCAGAATCAATTCACTGGCAGTAAGTTTGGTTTTATTGGGTTGGTATATTAAGATAGCAAAGAACATCCCCATATCACATGTCACAGGCCAAAATGATATTCAGATATTCCATCCTTGTGTTTTGAAGAAGGTGGAATATTCCTTTTCAACATTATTTATCTATATTCATTGCAAAACTTAGTAATAGTGAAAAGAAATGTTCATATTTTCTTTTCATAAGACTGGAAAAAATTCCACAGTGTGGGAGTTTAATCTGCCCTCCAGGGACATAAGCAATAAAATGGAATTCTCAAGTGAATTTCATCCTGCCAATGTCTTACCCATTGAAGAATTCCTTTGGTATAATATAATTTCCTAATAAAACTTCACAGCTCAAGCTTTCATATATTTCTAATGATTCACAACAATATTTCCAAAATTGCTTGAGAGAGATTAGCAGATTATATAAAGATCATTGTTAAAATTCAGTAAATGACAATTTTATCACTGTTACTAAACTCTACCATGTTCTTTGGACTTTAATGAAAGGTTTGTGAAAGAATGCATAGCAGGCCTACATCATAAATTTTTCTAAGAATTAAATATTTCCCAAGAATAATCACCTGTTAAATCAACTATAGCGACTTTTCCATATGAATGAAATTTGAAGCTGGATGTACTAAAGAAATTTTCTGTGAATAATTATATTCTATCATGGAACACATCACTTTCCTCAGGAAATTTCTAGTTATTTGTAAATACAAATGTTATAAAGATTAGGAACAACATTTCCTTGCCCATAAAATCCAGAAAATTTGGAAAACAAGGAGTCATAGAGGAACGAAAAATAAAATAAACTTCCATAATGTCAGGAATTGTTCCATTCTATTTTCAAAGGAAATGGTAAGTTAGATAATATTTCAATTTTCTCCTTATCTTAATATTCCAATTTTCTAATTCTTTTTGATTACTATCAACCAAGCTGGAGATGTTGTTTTTGTCTACATGCCAGACATTGAGGTTTTTTTTTGTGTTTTGTAATGCCCTTAATGAGATGGATTGACATAGTGGCTGCAGTGTTGCACTCAAACATAGCAATGATTGTGAGGATGGCTCAAGACTGGACAGTGTTTCATTCTGTTGTATATAGGGTCACTGTAAATCAGAACTGACTCAATGGCACCTAACAATAGTGACCAGTTTTAAGGAATGTTTAATATAATGCAGCCATGCCAAATAAAGCAATAGTTGAAATAGGTTGTAAATCATTGGCTAGTCACAGAAGTAAGTCTGTGATAAAAGGTCAACTATACTATTCATACAAACACATGTGCACATGCACACATTTCTTTTAATTGGAAAGAATTCATGTAGACTTTAGCCATATGGACTACTGAGTTTCTTTTTAAAAATTATATGTATTCATATTTCTTTATTGCCTGCCTCATATTAGGCTAGGCTTTATAATTTTCTTCATTTTACTATTTTTATTAGTTTTAATATTATTCTTGTTAAATGAAAATATTTTTCACTCAATTTGTACTTATTTCTTCATAGGTCAGTGCTTATTTTCTTTTCATCATCTTAATAGTATTTTGTAATTCACTTCGATGCAAATTCTACACAGTTTCATTTGCCATTAAAAATTTTTTATTATAACATACCTCATTTAGGCTAAATTACTGAAATTATTTAACCAATTGTGAACAACAACCAGTATAGAAATTGAGGTGTTACAGTTATTAGCTGTGGTAGTTAACTTTGTGTGTCAACTTGGCTGGGCCTAGTTGAGTGGCTGGGCAGCAGAATGTAGTATTCCCCATGATGAGACTGGTAATCAACTCCATGCTGGAATCTACTGTGAGCAGTTGAGTAGCTAGCTTAGGAATGTGGTCTGCTTCCTGTGTATAAGGAAAAGTCTTGGAGAATGGTCTCTAGCTTATGGCACACTTGAATCCTGCATGTATCTGTGTTGTTGTTCAGCAGCCTGCCATGCTCTGCTGACCTTGGGACTTTCAATGAACTTGAATTAATGGCCTGCCATGTGATTTGATAACATCAGGACTGTGCCTTTTTACTTGTCAACCTTGGGCTTGTCAGTCTCAGCAGCCAGTATTTGCCTGAGTGAAGAAAAGCCTCTAGTTTCAGTGAGCTGGGAACAAGAGGCAGAGGTGAAGACCAAGATTGAGGGGCTTTCACCCAGCCCCTAGAGCCTGCACTTTGAACTCGGACTTAAAGCCTCCAAACTTTAGGAGAATAAACACCTGTTTCTTCAGGCCATCCCATTTGTGGTATATTCCTGTCAGAGTGACACTAAGTAACTGGAACATTAGCCAATAGTAATTTTTAAAAATCCTTGTTTTTCTTTATTTTTCCCTCCCAATTATCTAAATGATTCTCAACCTGGCTACATATTAGAAGCATCTAAACCAAAAAACCAAACCCAATGTCATCAAGTCTATTCTGATTCATAGTAACCCTATAGGACAGAGTAGAACTGCCCCATAGGATTTCCAAGGCTATAAATCTGTACAGAAGCAGAACTCCTCATCTTTCTCCTAATCCTAATTGTTGGGAATTTTGAATCACCAACCTTTTGGTTAGTAGCCAAGTGCTTAACTACTGGACCAGCAGGTCTCCTTTACAAACATCTAGGAATCTTTTTAAAAATGACCATCATCAGACCTCCACCTGAGGCCAACTGAATCCAATCTCTATATGTAGTTGTAGTATAGTAAATTACTTTGTGTAGCTTTTCTACCCATAAGTCTTTGTAAACTCCAAGGTGGGATTTTCTATGAGCAACTGAGGAGCTCCTGATTGCTGAAGGTGTCCACCTGGAGTATTTCTGTTGGGAGTGGCACAAAACA
>NW_006921663.1:197049-223349 GCF_000298275.1 Orycteropus afer afer
CATATGAATATATGATTATATTTCTATCTTCTATCTGGTAGTGAGCCTTTGCCAACTATTAGCTTTAACAACATAGGCATAGTTTCTACTATCGACCAGAAACTTTAGGACAGAAATGATTTTGTTGTGTTGTTGTTATGTGCCATTGAGTTGGATCCGACTCATAGCGACCCCTCCTTGGGTTTCCCAAGCAGTATCACTACGGAAATAGATGGCCCAACCTTCCTTTCAAGGAGTGGTTGGTGGGTTTTGAACCACCAGCCTTCTGGTTAGTAGTCAAGTGCCTAAGGCTACCAGAGCTCCCACTTCACATTTAGGGTCTTCATTTAATGATTGATAAGTAATTGTGGTTGTAACAGTATAGCTAATATTTATTTAGTGTTTGCTATGAAAAAGTCACTGTCCTAAGCACTTTCTATACATGAATTTTAACATTTCTTTGCTGTAGGTGAGTCCTTGGGTAGTGAAAATGGTTAATACACTTAGCCACTAACAGAAAGTTTAGAGGTTCTAGTCTACCCAGAGATACCTTAAAAGAAAGAGCTGGCTATCTACTTCTGAAAAATCAGCCATTGTAAACCCTGTGGAGCACAAAACTACTTGGCACACATGGAGTTACCATGAGTTGGAATCTACTCAAAGGTAACTTTTTCCTTTTTTTTAGATTTTGGAGTTATCCTTATTATTTGCATTTTTATTTATTCCTCAGAAAAAGTTGTACTGCATTATGTTTTAATGCTCTACCTTTGAATTATATTAAAGGTCAGTGTAGAAGTACCACTGTTTTCACTCTTTTATGAAACAATAAAAAAAAAAGAATCTACTTAATCCAATATGTTACCTCATTTTGTACCCTATTAGAAATTCTGACCAAATCAGCACTCAAGAGCAATTATTAGTACGTTCTTATACTAGTCACATTTTCCTTTCATTTTCAATTAATTTAATTTCCTTGTTTTACTTTTAATTGACCTGCTTTTTCTACTCACTTGATTTTATAAGTATATACCAATTGTTTTTCTGGAGTAGGTGAAATACATGCAAAGCAGATGTCGTAAATGACCAGAACTATACTTCAATATGGACCTTAGAGAAATTTCCACACACGAAGTTCAAGCTAGATGGAGGTGGTGCTCTTTTGCCTCAACAATCTGTCCTGTAGACATAAACACTCTATTGTCAAATTTAAATGGTTAACTGAAGTGGAAATTCTTATTAGTGTGGTTGCCTTGGTTAATTTATTTAGTTGGCCTCTCCTATCTCCCTCCCACTCTCCTTCTTTCCTTCCATATATATTTATTGAGCATGTACCATATGTAAGCCCTTTCTAAGTCTTTAGGATAGGCTTCCTGTTTCAATGACATTATTTCTAGTATTTAGGAAAGAACTATGTAGTGCTACAAAATATAAGTATTCCCTTCCCCCATATTTTCTCTAATGAAATATACATACATATATGGGACCTCTGGTAGTGCTTAAGATATTTGACTGCTAACCAGTAGGCTGATGGTTCAAACCCACCAGCCACTCCTTGGAAGGAAGATTGGGCAATCTACTTCCGTAGAGATACTGCCTTGGAAACTCAAGGTGGGGTCACTATGAGTTGGATTCAACTGAATGGCAGTGAGGTTTGTTTTTTTTTTTTTTGACATGCATATGTGTGTGTGTGTGTGTGTGTGTATGGAAGGAAGGTTGGGCAATCTACTTCCGTAGTGATACTGTCTTGGAAACCCAAGGAGGGGTTGCTATGAGTCAGGTGCAACTCGACGGCACATAACAACAACAACATATATGTATATACACACATACACATATACATACACACACACATATGTAATTATCCAATCTTTATCTTGTAGAGGGAAGGAATCATTTCTGTCCTAAAGTTTCTGGTGTCTGAGAGCATTCATCCTTCTAAAAGCATTATTGAGCATTGAAAGGCAGATTGAGTTCATCAGCCACAAAGTCTGATATGGAGGCAATGCTCCTGCACAGAATTTATGTTCATCACCTAACAACTGGAACCGACTCCTCAAAAGCAAAGAACCACTGAGAACAAAATTCCAAAGAAATTGGATAATTTGAGTATAACAATTGCAAATTAAAACTTTTAAAAAACGTAGTCATTATCAATGTGATACAGCTGCTGCTAAGTGGATTGGAAAGGTTGGTCCGGTATGTAGAGGTATGTATACGGGAAATAGTGCCTATAGCTAGCATTCAAACTGTATCCCTCAGGGGAATAGGGAGGGTAAACAGAGCCCAGGAACAATCTCTAAGTTGTGCCTCCCCACCCCAGCCCCAATTTTAAGATGATAGCAGCAACGAGTCAGCAGAAATGCCTTTCCCCCTCTTGTCTGGCTGCCTCAGCCAGGTATCTTTTATTATTTGTGGCACTTCTCTATGTTATTCTGTATCTTGTCTGGTACCTTCTTGGACTTGTGCCCAGGGGCAAGTGTCCTCCTCTGCTCCCCCTCCCTATGCCTCTGTGTTTACTATGCTTGAGAAAGGATATTGGGCCATATTGGGACCTCTAGTGATGTAGTCTCGGAAGGAAGGTTGGGCAATCCTACTTCCGTGGTGATACTGCCTTGGAAACCCAAGGAGGGGTCGCTATGAGTCGGGGCCGACTCGACGGCACACAACAACAACAGTGATGTAGTGCCTAAGGCATTTAACTGCTAACCAGAAGGCTGCTGGTTCAAACTCACCAGCCACTCCTTGACAGGAAGACTGGAACTGGACAATGTACTTCCATGTGGATACTGCCTCAGAAACCCAAGGAGGAGTTGTTATGAGTTGGAACCGAGTCAATGGCAGTGAGTTTGTTTTTTTTTTAGTTTGGGGTTAACAAAAACTGCTCAGCAGCCCCCACCCCCCAAATGGCAAGCGTCACACTGTCAGACCTTAGATATGCCTCTGCTAATATGCATTGTGAGAGTCAGAATTGTGTTTGGGAAGAAAGGCTTTTGAAGAAATGCATACCAAATTGTAGTACACAAAGTTTTATCTAGTCTAATAGTGGTTATAGACCTTTACAAAAGGATAAATCTCATATATATTCAACATAAACCACCGAAAACCAAATTCACTGCCGTTGAGTCAGATCCTACTCATAGCAACCCCTCCTTGGGTTTCTGAGGCAGTATCACTACAGAAGTAAATTTCCCAATCTTCCTTCTGAGGAGTGGCTGGTGGGTTTGAATCCCCAGCCTTCTGGTTAGCAGTCAAATGCCTTAGGCACTATGCCACCACAGCTCCCATATCCAATATAGGGAGGATTTTTGGTTTTCCTTCCACACAACTTTATTCTTACCCCTAGTAGTTTGGGCAATCCTACTTCCGTAGTGATACTGCCTCGGAAACCCAAGGAGGGGTCGCTATGAGTCGGGGCCGACTCGACGGCACACAACAACAACAACAACAAGTAGTTTTGGCTAATTTATTAAAAGTACTAAAATAGGTACGATAAGCATTGGTGTCAGTAAACATCATTCAAGTGGCAGATAAAATATAGAACAAGTAAACAGGTACATACTGCTAAATGAACAAACAAAATAATCTTAGAAGAAATACAACTGGAATGTTTCTTAGGAGCAAGGATGGCAAGACTTGGACTAGCTTACCTTACATATGTCATCAGGAAAGACTAAAATCTATAGAAAAAGACATGTTTGGTAAAGTAGAGGGGTCAGTGAAAATGAGGGAACCCCTCAATGGGATGGATTGACCCAGTAGCCAACAACAAAGGCCCAAAACATACTGATGATCATGAAGATGGAGCATGGCCAGGCAGAATGTAGTTCTCTTACATGTAACATCACCATGCGTTGGAGCTGACTTGATGGCAACTAAGAACACCAGTGTCCATATGTGGGACCTAACATAGTCAAGGGTAACAACAACAATAACAGAAAATGAAATAGAATTGTATGTGACCTGATTAAGAGAATCATTACAGCCCCAGGATGTTAGAATCAGAGAGGTCCGTAGAAATTATCATTTCCAACATCCTCACTTTACAGAAGAGAAAATAGAGAAGAGAGTGGTCTTAGCTTTCACATTTATTTATAGCACAGTGGCAAGAATCCAGTCTAGATAATTTATATGAAAACTGTCACAGAGCCTCATTTATGGAGAAAAAAAAAGTTATTCCCTGCTTTTTGCCTCCCCACCCCCGACTCCATTGACCTGTGTTGTGAGAATTAGTCAAGGGAAATATACTAATGCTGTACTCTGGTGACCACTTCTTGGAACTCTAACTAAATGGATGTTTAGGAATTAGTATCAGTAGTAAAGTCTGCCAAAATGAGTGATTAGTTATGCTGCTGTCTTGACCTAAATAGCAAAGTAGGCACAAAGCTGGGATTAAAAAGCTGACACCTGTGCCTCTCAGTCCTCAGGCGGTCTTGGTCAATTGTGTTCTAGTGCTGTTTACCAGCCCTGTAGAAATGGGCTGCTTCATTGTAAAAGCAAAACCAAACCCACTGCCATCAAGTCAATTCTGACTCATAACAACCCTACAGGACAGAGTAGAACTACCCCACAGGGTTTCCAAGGCTGTAAATCTTTACAAAAGCAGGCTGTCTCATCATTCTCCCGCAGGGTCACTGATGGGTTTGAACTGCTGACCCTTTGGTTAGCAGCTGAATCCTTTAACCAGTGCTCCAACAGATATCTTCCATTGTAAAAGATAAACTATTTATAAAACCATCATTCTAACAGCCAAAAAGAAAGGGCAGGAAGAGAGCCTGGATTCTCTTTCCCCTGGTAACTTTGACAAATGTAGTTTAAAGGTGCACACATCTAACAATCATAGTTGACTATGAAATTAAAATCGGGCAAATGGTCAGTGAGCCTGCAATCCTCTGTAGAGCTTCCCTTGTAGATACATCCTCCTTCATCCCAGGTTTCTGGTGAGAGAGGCAAAATGATCTTAAGAGTAATATAAAAAGAAAAGAAGCTAGTTTTTAAAATGCACACAATGAATAGTAATAATGATTTAGAACAAACATTGAACAACAACGTGAAAAACTATAGTAAGAAAAATAAATGTTTTAGGGTAAAAATGAGTTTTTCTAAACTGATGTTCCATATCTGTCCTCTCAAAAACTTTTATGACATAAAGTTACTGGAAGTGTTGCTGCTAATGATAAAGGCAAAGAAGCCCAAATTAAATGTCAAAGTTGTAACAAAGATTCAAATAAGAATTCATTTGATAATTCAAAGGTGCAAAAGAGGAAAAAAAAATATTTTTAGCAAATCATCCTATTGTTCTGAAATTTGAGAAGTTAGTAAGGGAACAAAGAGCAAAGAAATGAATCTCATTAGCCTCAGGCACACTCTCCAAAAACACGTTTCCATAACCTTCCGTTTCTATCTGTAACACTGGCAGCAGAAGTTGCAGGAATTACTGGACACTGGAAGTTCTTCTACTCTGTCTGCAAATCTAGAACATAGCCTCAGTAGAAAAATAAGTTGACTATGAAATTAAAATCAGGCAAAAATGACAGCATGAGAGCTGAAGTGAACAAAGTAATTGTTGCAGTTGTTGGCTGTCATGGAGTTGGCCCCTGACTCATGGAAACATGGTGTGTTACAGAGTAAGAACTGCTCCATAGGGTTTCCTTGGCTGTAATTTTCACAGAAGCAGATTGCCTAGCCTTTTCTTTTGTTGAGTCACTGGGTGGGTTCAAACTAACAACCTTTCTGTTAACAGCCAATCACATATTGCTTGCAACAATCTAGGCTCCTAAAGTGAAAAAAAGAAATTAAAGGTAAAAGAAACAACCACCTGTCTATAGTTTTTCATACTGTGGTGGCTTGTGTGTTGCTATGATGCTAGAAGCTATGCCATTGGTACTTCAAATACCAGAAGGATCACCCATGTTGGATAGATTTCTGTGGAGCTTCCAAACTAAGATAGACTAGAAAGAAAGTCCTGGCAATCTACTTCCAAAAATTAGCCAAAGTAAACCTTATGGATCACAATGCAACGTTATCTGACTCTCACGCTTTGGACATGTTATCAGGAGGGATCAATCGCTGGAGAAGACAATGTATTTGGTGAAGTAGAGGGCCAGCAAGGGTTAGGGATACCCTCAGTGAGATGAATTGGCACACTAGCAACAGTGATGGACTTGACCATGCTGGTGATCATGAGGATGATCAGGACTGGGCAATGCTGGTTTTTGTTTGGTTTGGTTTGGTTTTTCTGTGTATATAGGGTAATCTTGAGTTGGAGTTTACTTGATGGCAGCTAACAACAACAATAACAAAAGAAGTAACAAAGTCAAGTTAATGAATAAGATAATACTGAGTCAAGGCCAACTCAATGGCACATAACAACAACAACAAATATCTAAGACAAAGAGAATACCAACTATTAAGACTGCAGACTGGAGTCAAACTTATGGAATTAAAGTCTCCAGTCTTCAACTTGCTAGTTGAATGACCTCAGGCAAGTTACTCTGCTCCTTTAAGTTTCAGTTTCTTCATTTGTATAATGGGAATAATGATACCTACCTCATAAAGTCATCCTAAGAATTAAATAATACAATCCATGAAAAGTGCTTCAAACAAACAGCACCTGCATATGTATTACCCAAGAACCAAACCCACTGTCATCAAGTTGATTCTGACTCATAGCGAACCCTACAGGACAGAGTAGTTTCGAAGGCTGTAAATCTTTATGGAAGCAGACTGCCACATCTTTCTCCCGCAAAGAGGCTAAAGGGTTCAAAGGCAGCCAAGCACTTTAATCACTGTGCCACCAGGGCTCATTGCATATACATTAAGTGCTCAAAAATTGCAGCTATTGCTATTTATTTATTTATTACTATTTATTATTCAAGAAATGTATCAGTGCCTACTATGGGCCAGCCACTGCAATGTTGTTGTTGTTGTTGTTTGCCGTCGAGTCGGCCCCGACTCATAGCGGCCCCTCCTTGGGTTTCCAAGGCAGTACCACTCCTCGGAAGGAAGGTTGGGCAATCCTACTTCCGTAGTGATACTGCCTCGGAAACCCAAGGAGGGGTCGCTATGAGTCAGCGCTGACTCGATGGCACATAACAACAACAACAACAACAATCACTACGGAAGTAGGATTGCCCAACCTTCCTTCCGAGGAGTGGCTGGTGGGTTTGAACCGCCAGCCTTCTGGTGAGCAGTCAAGTGCCTTAGGCACTATGCTACCAGAGCTCCTGCCACTGCAATAGACGCTTGGAATATAAGTGTGAGTATGCAAGCCTAGTCCTCTGGAAGCTCATCTGTGCTAAACGTGGTGCAAAATCTGGTGTAATAATCCTTATATTTTGTCAATTCTACCTTCATAGTTCACATGAGATAATTACATCAATCTTTGGCACTACGTTCTAAACTCCTTAAGGGAAGGAGCCCTGTCATGTTCCTCTCAGCATCCAGCAGAGTGCAATATAAAGGAGACAGAAATTAGTAACTTGACTTTCTTTACATTTGGGAGGTATTAAAAGTTTTTGGTTCTGTCCTCTCTACTCCTTTTGTCCTGATCCCTCTTGTAGTCTCTCTGCACTCTTTTATCTTATTAACATGCATTGCCCTTCAGAAGCTTCTAGCAGTCCTAGGAATCGTGGGAGAGGATCACTCTAGTTTGAAAAAACAAAAAACTGTGGCTCAGCACAGCTAAAACTGCCTATGTGGCTGAGCTGGGGTTCTAATCTTGGTTCATCTGGTGCCAAAACTCCTATTCCTCCACAAGAGGACTGTACTTCCCTTTCAAATAAATATGGAACATTGGGAAGAGGAAAATACCTTTAGAATAGGCCACATGAAACTACATGTCAAGGTTGAGAATTTACTAATCAAGGGTCAATTCCATGACACTGAGAGAGATGGGACATCATCATTCTCTGCATTATAACTCAAAACCATATATTGCATGCATTTAAGTCAAGTCTGCCTCTACCTTTTATGAAAATAAGAATATTTCCCAACAGCAAAGAGCCCTTTGGATACCTACTAATTCTCTATGACCTGGGCTGCCTGGCTGGTGGGGAGAGTCAATCTGTTCATGCCAGGAGTGACTACTAAGCTGTCTTTTTGTGATTTTTCAAAGACAATTGTATAGAGTTCATTGTACTATAAGGCATGGTATAGTAGTTAAGGTTATGTGTCAACCTGGCTGGGCCTGTTTGAGTGGCTGGGCAGCTGAATGTAGTATTCCCGATGATGAGACTGGTAATCAACCCCATGGTAGAATCTACTGTGAGAAGCTGAGTAGTTGCCTTAGGGATGTAGTCTGCTTCAGTATATAAGAAGTTTGAGAAAGGTCTCTAGCTTTTTGGCATATCTGGATCTTGCATTTGGCCAAGTCTTCCTCTCAGTGGCCTGCCATATTGTCTGCTGCTCTTGAGATTATTTCTGGATTTGAACTAGTGGCCTGGCATGTTGCTTGATAATTTTGGGACTGTGCCATTTTACTTGACAACCTTCAGTTTGTCAGCCTCAGTAGCTAGCAGCTGTCAAAGAGAAGCCTCCAGCTTCAATGGGCCAGGAACAAGAGAGCCAAAGCCCAAGGTTGAGGGGCTTTCACCCAGTCCCCAGAGGTGGCACTTTGAACTTGGACTTCTAGACTCCTAAACTGTAAGAGAATAAATCCCTGTTTGTTAAAGCCATACTGTATTTTCTGTTAGAGCAGCACTCGATAACCAAAACATGTACATTAAATGAGGCCTTTGGAAAAGCAATTTGGTAGTATTCTATGTATCAGTAAGTTGATAACTATTCATGTGTTTTGATCCAGTAGTTTTCCTTTTGGGAATCTGTGCTGAGACAAATTACCTGAAATTGCTACTTGAATATCTCTAGGAACCTTGAACTTAACAAAACTCATAATTCTTATCCCAACCAGCTCATCCTGCAATCTTCCTCATCTCAGAAATCGCAACTCCAATCTTTAGGCCCTAAACTGTACAGTCCTTCTTGACTTCTTTTTCTTACATACTTCATATCAAATGCATCAGTATGTCCTGTTTGTTCTGCTTTCGAAATATGTTTTGATGCCAATGACTTCTCACCACATCCACTGTCACTTTCTTGGAAGAAGTCACTAGTGGAAATTAAGATTTGATAGACAGATAGAAAAATAGATAGATAGGTAGATAGATAGATATAGATATACAGAGAGAAAAATTATCATTTTTCTTTTTATTAATTGTTTAATAAGAGCAAGTGGATAAAGGATCCCCATCACTATTAAATATTCCAGTGTGCATATCATCCAGTCAAGGACATTCTCCTACATAACTATAATACAAACATCAAATTCAGGAAATCAGCATTGATAAAACACTACCACCCAATCCATAGAACTCATTCAATCTTTGCCAACATTTTTCTTTTTTTTTCCCCCTGGTCCAGGAGCCAATCCAGGATCATTTGTTGTATTTAATTGTCTTGTCATGTTAGCCTCCTCCAATATGGATCGGATCAACAATCTTTCCCTGTCTCTCCAAACTTAGGAGACCTTAAGTTTTGTACAGTTTCCCCCACCCTAGATCCATCCAATGTTTTTCCATGTCCAAACTCAGATCACACATTCTAGGCAGAAATACCACAGAAATGAAACTGTGTTCCTCTCACTGCATCACATCAGGAGGAACATGATGGTGACACATTCCACTACTGGTGATGATCATCTTGATCACCTGATCAACTTATGTCTTCTAGGGTTCCTTTCAACAATTTCGTCATTTTTCCCTCTGTAATCAGTAAGTATTTTGTGGAAAATATTTTTAAAAAATAAGCTATACCCTGCTTCACATTATAAATGCACTCACTAACCTTCCTCTACAGTGAGGACTCCTCATTGAGTCAACTACTGCTACATGGTTGTCAAATGTTGTGTTGTTATGTGCCCTCGAGTGGGACCCGACTCATAGTGACCCCTCCTTGGGTTTCCAAGATGGTATCACTACGGAAGTAGATTGTCCAACCTTCCTTCTGAGAAGTGGCTGGTGGGTTTGAACAGCCAGACTTCTGCTTAGCAGTCAAGTGCCTTAGGCATTACACTACCAAGAGCTCCTTGGTTGTCAAATAGTGACCTTCTATTGCCATCAAGGGAGCTCTGGTGTTGTAGTATCTAAGGCATTTGACTGATAACCAGAAGGCTGGTGGTTCAAACCCATCAGCCACTCCTCAGAAGGAAGACTGGGCAATCTACTTCCATAGAGATATCACCTCAGAAACCCAGGAGGAGTCACTATGAGTTGAATCAACTTGATGGTAGTGAATTTTTTTTTGTTTTTGTTTGTTTGTTTGTTTCTATTTACATCATTCTATCCTTTTATGCTTATTATCTGACATTCTACTATAAAGAAGAGCTGTACATTTATTTATTTAATCATTTATTTATTTGTTCTTTAGTTATTCATTCATTTATATTAGTATGGATCCATATCTTATTCAGTGGGTTTTAATCAGTTCCTACTATTTTATTTTGATACTAAAATTGTCCTGAATTTAGTCATCAAGAGCTCCTCCCAGCTGGTTCATATGTTTCTTGACATGTTCTCATCATGTTTTGAACACTTCCCTACAAGAAGTTCCAGGCTCACCTTGTACTTTCCCAGGCCCATCCTTGGAGTCAGCCATTTCTCTAAAAAGTTTTGGTACTTTAAAATGGAAGATGATATTTAGAAACCAAGATTTTCTAGACACTTGATGTGTTCATTGTTTCTAGACCCTCTGAACAAATATATACATATATATACACATATATATTTGTTTATACACACACACATACGTATGTGTGTGTGTGTGTGTGTGTGGAAGCTCTGGTGGCATAGTGCCTAAGGCATTTGACTGCTTTCCAGAAGGTTGGAGGTTCAAACCCAACAGCTGCTCCTCAGAATGAAGATTGAGCAATCTCCTTTCATAGAGATACCACCTTGGAAATCCAAGGAAGTGTCATTATGAGTCAATACTGACTTGACAGCAGTGAGTTTGGTTTGTTTTTGTTCATATATACTATGTATACATACATATACACATATATACATATGTACACACATGCACACACACATATATATATGTATATATACCTCACTTATCAACTATCTTGTTATCTGACATTTCACATTTACAATGGTAAAAAATCTACTGTCTGACTATTGTTCACATTAATGACATACATCTGGCAATAAAAAACAAGAGTAATGCTATGAGAGTAATGGCTGTGATGGCTAAGGTTATATGTCAACTCGGACAGCCATGATTCTCAGTAGTGTGCAGTTATTATGATAGGTTGGGTTCTCTAGAGAAACAAAAACAGTAAAACTTATCTATACATATAGATAAAGAGAAATTTATCTTAGGAAAATGGCTCACAGACTTATAGAAGCTGACTAGTCCCAAGTTCTTGGATCAAATGTCAAACTGGAGGCTTTTCCTGACTCACGCAGCTGCAGGGGCTGACAAGCTCAAGGTTGGCAGGCAATATACTGGCTGTTGACTCCAATGAATGACAAATCCAAGATCTGTAGGCTGAATGGTGGATTGTTTGCTCACGGACAGTTGTAGGCAGCACAACAGGATCCTGATCCACAGAAGAGTGTATCTTTTCCCAGGATGTACATAAATATATTGGAAGCAGACCACACCCCTAGGGAAACTCCCTTTCAATGGATTGGCTGCTCAAAGCATATACATCCGATCCCATCAAGGGAATAACCCACATTACAACTGCTTAAACCATACAGAATTGTGGTCCAGCCAAGTTGACACACAGCTGCAACTATCACAGTCCACCCCTTGCCAACTTGCACTTATACACATCTTCTTAATAATATATAATCTCTAAATAAGGATAATCATAAAGTCATATTTGTGCCTAACATGATCTACTAACACATGTACAATGAAAACACATTAACCTTGTTTACATTTCACAGTTCATAACAGAAGGAAACAAAAATATTTAATGCACATATACAATGAAGAAATATAACAATCACAGTCCTCATTTGTGCAACTGGTCATGTGGTTGTAGCTGATATTCAGAACTACATTCTTCCACCAACAATTCCATATTTCCCTTGCCCTCAGCAAGCACCTCAGCTGGCCATGGTTCTTTGACTGATGGGGTGACCCAAACCTTTATTCCTGAAGGGTCTGGGCCATTAGTAGTCATATCAGAATTGGGTTACTGTAATTTTCCATTGACTTTAATCACTAAGAGATATCCTAAAGAATCTCCTGTATTCCAGACATAGTCTTCTTTATCTCCATTATGTAATATGAATCCAATTTCCCCATAGTAATCAGGATCTATCACTTCAGATATTACAGTAATGCCCTTATTTGTCTGTTGATCCAGAGGCATGAGGAACCCAAAATGGCCTGGTGTCATTCTTAATTTCCAGTTCAAAGCAATCAGTATTATGTCTCCAGGTGGGAGGGCTCCTCCCTTTGGGACTAAGATCTTCAGACCCACAGAGCATAGGGTAGAAGGGATAGGAAGCAAAAATGTTTTGAGTGGGTCACTAGGGATAATAGTGAGTGGTACCACTCCTATTTCCATCCCTTGGTTCCTGGACCCATAAATCCTGGCTATTGGAAAAACACCACCATATATTGGATGCTGGTTTAGAGCATATACAGCCTCCTGAAGAACATTGCCCCAACCATTCAAGGTATTGTCACCTAGCTGGCACTGTAATTATGTTTTTAGTAGGCCATTCCATCATTCTATCAAGCCAGTTGTTTCTGGGTGATAAGGAATATGGTAAGATCAGTAAATTCCATGAGCATAGGCCTATCGCTGCATTTCATTTGCTGTGAAGTGAGTTCTTTGATCTGAAGCAGTGCTGTGTGGGATACCATGATGGTGGATAAGGCATTTGTAAGTCCATGGATGGTAGTTTTGGCAGAAGCATTGCATGCAGGGAAGGCAAGTCCATATCCAGGATAAGTATCTATTCCAGTAAGGACAAAATGCTGTACTTTCCATGATAGAAGTGGTCCAATGTAATCAACATGCCACCAGGTTGCTGGATGATCACTGTGCAGAATGGTTCCATATCATATCATGCACTCAGTGTTGGTCTCTGGTGCTGGCAGATTGGGCACTCAGCAATGGTGGTATTCAAATCAGCCTTGGTAAGTGGAACTCCATGTTGCTGAGCCCATGCATAACATCCATCCCTGCCACCATGGCCACTTTGTTCATGAGCCCATTGAGCAATGATAGGAGTAGCTGGGGAAAAAGTATGGCTGGTTTCTACTGAAGGTGTCATCCTATCCACCTTATTGTTAAAGTCCTCTGCTGAAGTCACCTTTACGTGGGGATTCACATGAGATACAAATATCTTTACTCCTTTGGCCCATTCAGAGAGATCTATCCATGTACCTCATTCCCATATATCCTTGTCACCTATTTTCCAATCATGCTCTTTCCAAATTCCCATACCATCCAGCCAACCCATTTGCCATAGCCCATGAATCTGTATACTATCATACATCTGGCCATTTCTTGTTCCATGAAAAATGAATAGCCATATGTACAGCTCAAAATTCTGCCCATTGCAGGGATTTCCCTTCACCACTGTCCTTTAGAGAAGTCCCAGAAAGGGGCTGCAGTGCTGCTACTGTCCATTCTCTTGTGGTGCCTGCATATCTCACAAAACCATCTATAAACCATGATGGTTTTCTCTTCCTCAGTCAACTGATCATAAGGAACTCCCCATGAAGGCAGAGGTACAGACTGGGAGAGGGAAGGTAATGTGACTAGAGTGGAGACCATAGGCATTTGAGCCACTTCCTCATTCAACTTACTTGTGCCTTCAGGTCCTGTTTGAGCCTGATCTCTGATATAGCACTTCCATTTAATGATGGAGTGCTGCTGTGCACATCCAACTTTATGACTCTGTGGGTCAGAAAACACCCAGTTCGTGATGGGCAGTTCAGGGCTCATGGTGACTTGATGGCTCAAGGTTAGACACTCAGTCTCTACTAAAGCCCAGTAACAAGCCAAAAGCTGTTTCTCAAAAGGAAAATAGTTATCTGCAGAGGATGGCTGGGGTTTGCTGAAAAATCCCAAGGGACTGCATTGAAATTCACCAATAGGGACCTGCCAAAGACTCCAAACAGCATCTCTATCTGCTACAGACACTTCAAGCACCATTGGATCAGCTGGATCATATGGCTAAAGTGGCAGAGCAGCATGCACAGCATGTTACAGAGCCTTCTGTTGTTCTGGGCCCCACTCAAAACTAGCAGCTTTCTGAGTCACTTGATAAATAGGCTGAAGGAACACACCCAAATGAGGGATATGTTACTTCAAAAATCCAAAGAGGCCCACCAGACATTGTGCCTCCTTTTTAGTTGTGAGGGAAGCCAGATACAATAACTTATCTTTCACTTTAGTAGGAATATTTCAACATGCCCCACACCATTGGACCCCTAGAAATTTCACTGTAGTGGAGGGTGCCTGAATTTTTGTTGGGTTAATTTCCCACCCTCTAGCATGCAGATGTCTCACCAATAAGTCTAGAGTCATCGATACTTCTTCCTTACTAGGTCCAATCAGCATAATGTCATCCATATAATGGACCAGTATGATGTCTTGTGGAATGGAAAGGCAATCAAGATCCCTACAGACTAAATTATGACATAGTGCTGAGTTGATGTACGCCTGAGGAAGCACTGGAAAGTATATTGTTGGCCTTGTCAGCTGAAGGCAAACTTCTTCTGATGGTCCTTTGAAATTGGTATCTAGATAAAGGCATTGGCCAGATCAATAGCTGCATACCAAGTACCAGGAGATGTACTAATTTGCTCAAGCAATGAAACCACATCAGGAACAGCAGCTACAATTGGAGTCACCACCTGATTAAGTTTACAATAAGCTACTGTCATTCTCCAAGATCCATGTGTTTTTTGCACAGGCCAAATTGGCAAGTTAAAGGGGATGTGGTGAGAATCACCACCCCTGCATCCTTCAAGTCCTTGATGGTGGCAGTAATCTCTGCAATCCCTCCAGGGATGTGATACTGCTTTTGCTTTACTATTTTTGTAAGTAGAGGCAGTTCTAATGGCTTCCACTTGGCTTTTCCTACCATAATAGCCCTTACTCCACATGTCAAGGACCCAATGTGGGAATTCTGCCAATTGCTCAGTATATCTATTCCAATTATGCATTCTGGAATTGGGGAAATCACTACAGGATGGGTTCAGGTACCCACTGGACCCACTGTGAGATGCACCTGAACTAAGATGCCATCAATAACTTCACCTTCATATGCCCCACTCTGACTGGTGGGCCACAATGACGCTTTGGGTCTCCTGGAATTAGTGACAGTTCAGAGCCAGTATCCAGTAATCCCTGAAAAGTCTGATTGTTTCCTTTTCCCCAATGAACAGTCACTTTTATAAAAGGCCTCAGATCCCTTTGGGGAAAGGTGGGAGAAAGATTGACATTACAAACTTTTGGCAATGTACTGGGGTCCTTCCGCAAGGGGACCTGGCTGGGAATTGATTGAGAAGCTGTGTCTCTGTCTTCTGGCAATTCAATATAGGCTTCTGTTCACGTGACCTAGAATTCTTCTGTCTAAACATATCAAGTAAATATTTAGTCGGTTTGCCATATATTTCACTCCTAGGAACACCATGCCTAAATAACCAATGCCATAATTCCACATGAGTCAAAGTATTCTGATTACTTTTCTGATTCTACTGTCCATTACGGTAACCACACCCACCTTGTCCTTGTCGATTAACTGTTGCCACTGGACCCCTACTACCACAGGGTCCAATCAGCCCCATTGTAGTTAAGTGTCTTAGTTCAATTAGGGAAGTTCCCACTGTCAAATCCAGCTTACATGAAATAGCAATCACAGCAGTCTTCAAGGATGCTGGGGCTCCCTTCATAATTTTTTTCTCACCACACTGGTGAAAGGTGTGTCCTCTGGACTCTCCATTTCTGGCTCTAGGGATCTAATATGATAAATCCATTCTAACAAGCCAATTTCCCTAAGCCTCTGGACACCTTCTTCTACATTATACCAAGGTAGGTCTGGTATTTCAACTTGACTTAAGGTAGGTCACTGCATAATCCATGCTTCAGCAAGCCAATCAAATAAACAATTAGATCCTTTCCTAACCTCTTGAGTGGAAACATTGAATGAGGAATCCATATTTAGTGGGCTTAAGTCAATAAACTCAGACTGATTCAATGTTACATTCCTTGCACCATTATCCCACACCCTCAGTAGTCATTCCTATACATATTCTCCAGGTTTCTGTCTGTACATGTTAGCAAAATCAAGTAGGTCTTTTCAGGTGTAGTGTACCACCTCCTCAGTCACACTTTGTATTTCACTTTTTGGGGCTCACTTCAACTTAACTTTAGTTATAGTTCTAGTGGCCACAAAGGGTGGTTGGGGAAATTCCTGAGAACATTCAGCAATGTCTTCCATCTACCTCAGGCAACGACCCAGCAGGAACAGTTGAGTTAATAACATCAAACTGAGGTGGAAGGGATAATGGTTTATAGTAATCCCTTCAGGGATTCAACAGAATTTATAGGCTCCATATTCTCATCTTCATGATTATCTGCCCATACGTCCCCATTCCAGGTTTCAGGATCCCATTTTTTCCCAACAAACACCCTCACTTTAACTTCAGGTACCATTCTGGACTGGCAATTTAATTGGTGTTGTAAGTCAGCCACCCTTACAATAAGACTCTGGGTTTGGTTTTCAGCAATATCAGCTCTGTTACTAGAAGAAATAGGCTTTCTTTCAGAGTACAACTTGAAACATTGAAGTCTTTTATGTGATGCTTGAGCTGTGATTCAGCAGCCCTGAACTCATCTTGCTCTTTTACCACTTGGTCTAGCATAAGTAGGACCAACCAACCAGGTTCCTTATACTCATGCTGACAAAATTGCAGAAAAATATCAAATATACGATCACCCAGAGCCTCACTTCTCACAAGTAGTTGATCTATTGGTGGTGCTATTTTGCATATTAATGTTGCCACCTCACACCAGGGATTAGCAGGGCCCTCTTTTCTAAAGGAGGCAGGGTCACCAGTGCCTTTACAATTAATCAAATTGCAGAACCAAAACAGAATCGGTGAGAACCAGTTTAGGAAGTCCATCCTTATGATTTTGTCTTGCTAGAACCACTCCTAGTAACAAATGTGTTAAGCTGGGTTCTCTAGAGAAGGAAAACCAGTAAAGCTCATCTATACATATAGAGAAAGAGAAATTTATCTCAGGAAAATGGCTCAGAGACTTATAGAAGCTGGCAAGTTCCAAGTTCTTGGATCAAATGTCAAGCTGGCAGCTTTTCCCAACTCACACAGCTGCAGGAGCTGACGAGCTCAAGGTTGGCAGGCTGTTTTGTTTGTTTCTTTGTTATGAGCCATCAAGTTGGACCTGATTCATCGCAACTCCTCCTTGGGTTTCTGAGGCAGTATTACTACAGCAGTAGATTGCTCAACCTTCCTTCTGAGAAATGGCTGGTGGGTGTGAACCACCAGCCTTCTGGTTAGCAGTCAAGTGCCTTAGGCACTACGCTACTGGTTGTTAAGTCCAACGAATGATAAATTCAAGATCTCCAGGCTGAATGGTGGATTGTTTGCTCACGGACAGTTGTAGGCAGCGCAACAGGATCCTGATCCACAGAAGAGTGCTCTTTTCCCAGGATGTCCATAAATATATTGGAAGCAGGCCATACCCCTAAGGAAACTCCCTTTCAGTGGATTGGCTGCTCAAAACATATACATCCGATACCATCAAGGGAATACCCCACATCACAACTGCTTAAACCACACAGAATTGTGGTCCAGCCAAGTTGACACACAACACCAACTATCACAGTTATGTAATGCAATTTGGCAGTTATGTAATGATCCTCCATTTTGTGATCTGATATGGTCATCCTCCATTTTCTCAAAACACAGATTTTCACATAATAGCCTGGTCTTTGGAATCTAACCATATCAATAAGTAACCTACTACCATCAAATCAATTCTGTCTCAAAACGACCCTATAGGACAAAGTAGAACTGTCCCCTAGGATTTCTAAATCTTTTTGGAAGTAGACTGCCTCATCATTCTCCTGCGGGGTGGCTGTTGGATTTGAACCACTGACCTTTTGGACAGTAGCCAAATACTTTGACCACCACACCACCTGAGCTTCCTACATATATAAAAAGGAGCCCTGGTAACATAGTGGTTAAGGTATTTGGCTGCTAACCAAAAAGCTCAGTGGTTCAAGCCCACCAGCTGTCCTGCAGAAGAAAGTAGAGGCAATTGGCTTCCATAAAGATTTACAGCCTTAAAAACCCAATGGGTTTGCTATAAGTCAGAATCAACTCAATGGCAGTGAATTTGGTTTATAAAATGAATGTATATATATATAGTTTTTAAAAAATATTCCAGTTTTATTCATTTCCTCCAGCAAACAGAATCCAAAAGTACTGTAGGGTTGTTCATGAAAGGCACACGTAAGAGTTTTTAAAAATAAGTACATTTTAAAATCCCATGCAATATCTCAGTGTTCATTATAGCATTATTTCGTTCATGGTTAAGTTTGGCTGCTAACTGGAATGCTGGTGGTTTGAGACCACCCAGGGAATCTCAGAAGAATGGTAATCTCCTTCCAAAAAATCAGCTATTGAAAACACTGTGGAGTACAATTCTACTCTGAAACACACAGAGTTTCCATGAGTTGGCATTGACTTGACAGTAACTGGTTTTCCAACCATAAAAAACAGCTATCATTATATTCAATATTTGACTTATTTCCCCAATGCCACTGTAATTAAACTGACCATGCTGCTGTCCCCTGGACCCCAACGTCTCTTTAGCCTCTAGCCAGAGCTGACACCTCCAAGGAAAAGGGGCATTTCTACATTCTTAATAATCCAAATTCCTCAAGTTTATTGTAGCTAGAGAAAAATTGGCATGCATTAGAGAGGTTTGTGGAACCATCTTGGATTGCTAAAGGCATCTGTACAGAAGCAAGCTGGGGATTTCTATCCAATGGACTTCTCTAAGATCTGTAGAAACCCAGGAGCCAGCAACTAAACAATCTCCCCCTTGGCATTCAGCACTATAAAAAGCACTATCCAGTTGCCTAGAAGCCTGTTTTCTAAAATGAATAAGCTAGGAAGACCTACAAACCAGCACAGCAAATACCATCGAGACAAGTTCTTCAAAGTAGTTCTCCTTGTGCCTGCTTCTAATTTGGGTGTGGCTAGGGCTCTCTCTGTGGCTCAAACAGTCGCCAGCTGTTTGTACTGTATCTGGAAAAAGAGAAGTTGTGCTGGTAGGTAGTCATCAACAGAAAGCTGTAAAGTAAGGTCCTGGGAAAAGAGGGGACTTTATTTCTTATTGTGTGTCTTAGGGTCTATGAAAAAATGCTAGATGGAAAGTGCAATGTGAATGATTGAGAACCATCACACAAATATTTTTACAGACTTCATATGGCAGGTATCCCAAGCCACAGAAACCATTGGTGTGAAGGGATACCAAAGACCAACAAGCATTTAATTGGTAAGGAATTGTTCTGTGTCCCAGTTTTAAGAGCAGTACTCTAGAGGGACTGTAGTCTCTGCTGACTAGTTGTGATCTCTATGTACAACTGGAGAACACACTATAAACAATAACCCAAACAAACCTCCCTTGCCTGTTCACTCTGTGAGTCCTCTGGTACCAGTCATAACAACAAGAATAAACACAGTGGAGAAATATCTCACCCAGTTTTCTCATAATTAGAAAATACCTATTCTATAAGAAAATAAATGGTTTTCAAAGAGCCATCCTTAGACCTGGGGCATCAGCATCCCTTGGAAACTTCTTTAAAAAACCTATTGCCATGGAGTAGATTCTGACTCATAGCGACTTATAGGACAGAGTAGATCTGCCCCATAAGGTTTCTAAGGCCGTCTTTGCGGAAGCAGACTACATCTTCCTCCCACAGAGCCTCTGGACAGGCTAACCTTTTGGATAGCAGCAGAGCATTTAACCACTGTGCCACCAGGGCTCCTGGAAACTTATTAGACACACAAATTCTCAGGCCCCACCCACCCCACATCTTCTGAATCAGAAACTCCAAGGCGGAGCCCATCAGTCTGTGTTCTCACAAGTACTCTAGGTGATGCTGTTGCACAACAAAATTCGGTGGCCACTGCCCTAAATATTCCAAGAGCCCTGTTGGAAGAAGTCCCATGCGAGCAAACAGTTTCATAGTTTTGCTGTAGGACGAGTAATAAGAGAGCTCACTGCAGTTCCTCCAGCAAATGAGATTCTAAAGTATTGTAGGGCTGTTCACAATAGGCACATAAATCTCTCCATATCTAAAGCGCAGGAAAATTGCTCCTTGTACTCGTGGGTGAAGGGGTCGCTTTCCGCTATGCGCCCACCTGGACCGAGTCGCAGATTGGGGTTGAATCTGAGACCCAGCAGAGGTCGCTGCTGCCTATAAAGAGAGATTGAGGGAACGAGGCAAGTACAGAAGCTTTGACATCACACTAAGCTCCTCCTTGCACGCACACATTACACACACAAAAAAACATATATAGACACACATACGGACCACGTACTCCTCTCTGCACGATCGCTCCCCACACCCCCCGGCCGGCCGCTCCCGCAGCATGTGTGTGCCCTCGGCGCCGCCACAAGGCGAGGCGAGGAACACAGCGCCCACAGCCTGAGGGAGCCGGCGCCCAGCAGTAGCCGCCACCGCGGCTGCAGCCCGACCCGCTCGCAGTTGCCTTTTCCCCCCCAACACTCAGAAGCGGCGGTCGGGACACCCTTGGCAGCACCTCAGACTTCAAGCAGCCGCGCCCGCCCCTGCCGGGGCTGCAGGGCACAGAGCCGTCACCCCGCATGCTTCTGGATCCCCTGCCACCTCTATGAGAGGAGAAGCCGGGCGAAGGAGCAGGACGCTTGCCAGTCGGACTCCTCAGCAAGCCCCGAGGGTCCCTTCCTCCCGCGCCATCTGGGCGCCTGTAAAGCAAAATGCAGCCACCGCGCTCCGGCTAAGAGAGAAAGGGGTCGGCGCTGCTGGCTCGCCTGGAATCCGCTCCCCGCAGCGGCTGCGCGTCCCGGCCACGGCACCTCAGGCCCAGGAGTGAGGAGGAGGAGGTGGAGGAGGAGAAGCGGCCGGCCGGGGGTTGGTCGAAGGTGGGGAGGAGGGACGGGACGGGGGGAGGGTGCGGGGGGCGGGAAGGGGGCCCCGGCAGAAAAGATGGCAATGTCTCTCATCCAAGCGTGCCGCAGTCTGGCTCTCTCAACATGGCTGCTTTCCTTTTGTTTCGTGCATCTGCTCTGCCTGGACTTCACCGTGGCCGAGAAGGAGGAATGGTACACTGCCTTCGTGAACATCACCTACGCCGAGCCGGCGCTGGACCCCGGGGCCGGGGCAGTAAGCGGCGTCGGCAGCGCAGAGCTGCACACAGAGAAGACCGAGTGCGGGCGCTACGGAGAGCACTCGCCCAAGCAGGACGCTCGCGGGGAGGTGGTCATGGCCAGCTCGGCCCACGACCGCCTGGCCTGCGATCCCAACACCAAGTTCACCGTCCCTACTCAGGGCAAGAACTGGATAGCTCTCATCCCCAAGGGCAACTGCACTTATAGGGATAAAATCCGGAACGCGTTCCTGCAGAACGCCTCCGCCGTGGTCATCTTCAACGTGGGCTCCAACACCAATGAGACCATCACCATGTCCCACGCAGGTGAGTGGCCCGGGCGGGCGTGGGCGGGCGCGGATGCGGGGGAGGGGAGATGGAGGGAATGGAGGCGCCGAGAAGAATCTAGACACTGCCAGCCAGATCCTTTCTGTGAAATTCATTGCTGCGCGGAAGACGCTTTTCTGTTCCCTGGACCTGTTAAGTTTTGCGCCTCGTCACTTCGGGGGTTTACAAAGAGGAGCGGACTCTTTGTAAATACTCTTGTATTGTGGGTGGTACTAGAGAGTGTGTTCCGCTTGACAAAGGGCTGATCGTGGGAGGGTCGGCCAAGGTGGGCTAACTTTTCCGAGGCAGCTCTGAAGGGTGGGGTTTGCAGGGCTGGGCTCAGATATTTTTTCTCGTTTAGTGAACGGTCCCGCACCTGTTCGGAACCGGTAGATCTGATAACGCAGCTCTGCACTAGGGTGTGTGCATCAGGTATACTCCTGATGTAAGCGTTTGTGTATCAAGAGGTAGGTAGAGTTGCCTCCTGGCAGCACACTACAACTAACTCGCTCCTTCAAGTCAGGTTTCAGCTCTCTGTGGGAGATTAAGAGTTCTCCGCACTCCTCCCGCCTCTACCCCAGTTGGGTTTATTCACGTCATAAATAATACTAAAAGTACTGTTCTCTGCCAAGCTGTCATCCGGAGAAGCTGACAGGCAGGCTTGATGGTAAATAATAACAATCCAACACATACAAGAAGTGCATGGTGGCCATAAAGTTAGGCTTACCTTTCCAGTATTGCATTAGCCTTTGTCTGATTGAGAGATTACATATGCTGAAACTTTTCTTTTTTGGCAAAAATGAGCTGATTGCAGGGTAGAACGAATAACTTTTTTTTTTTTTTTTAAATGATTGCAGGGTACCAGGACTAGGAATCCTTTAACTCCCCTCACCCCAAAAGTTACAGTCTAGTGGACTCTGACTTATCATTTCCTCTCCCAAACTTGATATTTACATGTATGCCAAATAAAAGCATGTTTCCTGTGGTAGGAACCAAAAAGTGTGTGTGTGTGTGGGGGGGGGTGGCAATCTCCAGGGTAATTTAGTTTCAATGGCGTTGCCTTTGAGTCCATTATTGCTGCTCGTTTCCATGTGCCTGAGAAGTAGGCACTGCTTCCCAGAGGGGTCCCTGTGGCCTGCAGCCTGAGGAAGAAAGAACAGAAATGACTGGCACATTTTCTGGCTAGAGTCATATAGTAAAAATAGAATTTTTTAAAGAAGCCAGATTTTAATAAGCAGTTATGCCACTAAAATGGAATATCAATCTTTGGCTAGTTTTTTTTTTTTTTTTTTTTGAGGTGGGTGACTCTGTTCTCTTTGGGTACAGGTTTCCATTCCTACAACTCATTCCACCTATTAGTGAAATATACAGTTGGCTTGCCTCCAGTAATCTGCACCAGCTGTTTTAGTCAAGGAAACATATCAACCTTAACACAAACAGGTTGTTTAGTGTGGGGAAATTTTCAAATACAGGGCCCAGAAAAATGCAGTGAATTGCTTAATGAAGAGAAAGGGAGTAGTTAACTTCTTAGACAAGTTACCATACAGCACTTTAGAAACATTTGGTATATTTTCTTGAGCTCAACAGTTTTCTGGGGGAAAACTATTATATTTTGACCTGATTCACAGGTGTTGTTATGTGCTGTCAAGTTGGACCTGACTCATAACGACCCCTCCTTGGGTATCCGAGGCGGTATCACTACAGAAGTAAATTGTCCAGTCTTCCTTCTGAGGAGTGGCTGGTGGGTTTGAACCACCAGCCTTCTTGTTAGCAGTGTACTTAAACTTTATGATATTTAAGGATTTTAAAAACTATGAAAGAGCATTTTAAGTCATGTAAAATATCTTTAAATAGACATATTATTTCATATGTAAAACCTTGCATGAGTATAGGATGAAGATTTTTGTTGTTGTTCTTTAAACTCCAAGAAGATGATCAACAGGCTTTGCAAGCTTCTTTAAATGGAGTGTGTGTGTTTGTGTATGTGTGTGCACGCATGTGCATATACCTGAAATCTTAAACTCAGCTTCTTTCAAAATAGAATAAGAGGTATCATTTGTTACCGTCTAAAAGGATTCTAAAGAAATGCCAACACATTGGATCAATTAATGGCTTGCCTGTTTTTAAAGTAGGAATAAGCTGATTTCCCATTCAAATGATGCCTGATTAGAACATAGTAGGAATAAAGGGATTTTAGTCTTCAAAGTTAAAGACCAAAATATGTGAAGGAAATCCTTTACTATCTAATTGTTCTCTGTTGCCAAAAGTGTGTTGATACTGTATCTGCTAACAGCCATGAAACTTCTCTATTATCATCTAACACTGCAACATAAAGAGATTCGATTGACTCTAGTCAGAGATTGCATTGATTTATTTTACAGTCTCTGTGTTAGTCATCTAGTGCTGCTGTAACAGAAATAGTGTCTGTCAGCTCTGAGGGAAGGTCCTTGCTCACTGGTTCCCTGGTAATCTTCCTGTGGTGTGGCATCTATCTTTCCCCATTTCTGCTTGCTTGCTTGAATTCTTGTATCTCAATTGAGATTGACTTAAAACACACCCTACATGAATATGGTCTCATTAACATAACAAAGAAAAACCATTCCCAAATGAGCTTAACCACTGGTATAAGGGTGAGGATTTACACCACTTTTATTTGGGGAAGGGGGTGTACAATTCAATCTATAGCAGTCTCCTTATGAAGTGATGCCTTATAAGGAGGTGCATGATAAGGTAGCATGGCAAGCCCTTCACTTTGCTCTGAAATGCTTTGGCCAGAATCTCAAACAGTGACAGCACTAGTCTCGCTGGCAATATCTTACATGTAGCTTCAGAACTTGAAGACTTTAAGTTTTCTAATTAAATTTGAGCAAGTTTCTAAATTCACCTTAGGAAATGGTATATTTTAGATACTAAACAAATACTCTCGTTTTGCAGTTTGGGGATGCAATATATGTTCTTATTCTGATGTTATCTCACCTCTCCTCTTGATCCTTTATTTTTGGAACTGATAGTTTTCAGGTGAGAAGAAAGTCTGAATTTAGAGATATGCAAAATTTAGTATCTATACATTTGGGATGATATGACCCCAACAGACCCAGTATCTTGAAACTCAAATACAGATTATTTCCCCTTCTTCCCTCTGATATGTTTTTATTTTCTGCTTTAAATGATTTTGGGTTTCTGCCACTTCTACAAAGGGAGCCCTGGTGGTGCAATGGTTAAAGTGCTTGGCTGCTAACTGAAAGCTTGAAAGTTCATACCCACCAGCTGCTCCACAGGAGAAAGATACGGCAGTCTGTTTCATAAATATTTATAGCCTTGGAAACCCTGTGGGTCCTATAGGGTCACTATGAGTCCAAATCAACTCAATGGCAATGGGTTTGGGTTGGTTTGGGTTTGTCATTTCTACAGTTATACTTCTTATTCACAAAGACATAGCTTTTACTGAGATAGACTAGTAGTCTTACTTTGTAACCAGTGTTTGTCCTTTTAAAAAATATAACAGCTTTATTGATACATAATTACATATCATACAATTTCCTAATTTAAAGTATGCAATTCATTGGTGTTTGGTATGCTGGCAGAGTTGTGCAACCATCACCATTAACTAATTCAAGAACATTTTCATAACCCCAAAAGGAAAGCCCATTCCCATTAGCAGTTACTCCGATTTTCCCTCTGTACCTACCCCCACCTCTCCACCCTGGCTTGACAACCACTAATCTGCTTTTTGTCTCTGGATTTGCCTGTTCTGGACATTTAATATAAATGGAGTCATGTAATAGGCAGTGTTTTTGTGACTGGGTTCTTTCACTTAGCATAATGTTTTCAAGGTCCTTCCATGTTTTAGCATGCATCAGTACTTCATTCTTTTCTATTGCCAAATAATCTTCCATTGTATGGCTATACCCACATTTTATTTATCCATTTATCAGTTAATGGACATTTGGATCGTTTCTACTTTTTAGTTGTCAGGAATAATACAGCTGTGAACATTCATGTACAAGTTTTTATGTGGACATTCCTCTTGGATGTATATCTAGGAGTGGAACTTCTTGGTCATATGGTAACTCTTAAGTTTAAACTTTTAAGGAACTGATCAACTATTTCCCAAAGTGGCTGTACTATTTTACATGACCACCAGCTGTGTATAAGGAAGGGTTCCAATTTCCACGTCCTTGACAACATGTATTATTATCTGTCTTTTTATTTTAGCCATCCTAGTGGATGTGAGGGCTTCTTGGTTGGTGCAAACAGTTAAAACACTTGGCTGCAAACCAAAAGGTTGGAGGTTGGCGTCTATCCAGAGGGACTTAGGAAAAAAGGCCTGGCAATCTACTTCCAGAAAATCAGCCACTGATAACCCTATGGGGCACAGTTCTACTCTGATACACATGGGATCACCAGGTGTCAGAATCAACTCTACAGCAACTGGCTTGGTTTTTGGTTTGTTGTTGTTGTTGTTATGTGCCATGGAGTCGGACCTGACTCATAGCAACCCCTCCTTGGGTTTCCGAGGCAGTATCACTATGGAAGTAGATTGCCCAACCTTTCTTCCGAGGAGTGGCTGGTGGGTT
>NW_006921663.1:223449-235316 GCF_000298275.1 Orycteropus afer afer
ACCCCTCCTTGGGTTTCCGAGGCAGTATCACTACAGAAGTAGGATTGCCCAACCTTTCTTCCGAGGAGTGGCTGGTGGGTTTGAACCGCCAGCCTTCTGGTTAGCAGTCAAGTGCCTTAAGCACTATGCTACCAGAGCTCCTGGTTTTTGGTTTAGTGGGTATGAAGTAGTAGTTTTGATATATGTATTTACCTGATGACTAATAATTATTTTTAACACACTCTTAATTCTTTTTCTGCTTTTCATTTTATTCCTTTTCCTGTCAGTTTTTCTTTTTTCTGTACTTTCAGAGCTGTGGACCTTTTTACAGTGTAGTCTGAGGAGCACGATGATATTAGAAATTTCTAGAGGCAATTTAGGGAATTGGTTAATTAGGAGTATAGCCTCTAGAGCCAACCACTTGAGTTTGTATCATGACTTTGCTACTTTCTCACTGTGGAACTCTCAACAAGTTACTCAATCTTGTAGGACTTCAGTTTCTTTGTGAAATGGGAGATAGTAGTATTCTATCTCAATTGATTGTTATATGAATTAAATGAGGTAACACATGGAGAGTGTTTACATTTGTAGCTGGCAAGTAAACCCAAAACTAAAGCCCCTGCCAATGAGTTGATTCCAACTCATAGAGATCCTATAGGACATACAGTTTCCAAGGCTGTAAGTCTTTACAGACGCAGACTGCCATATCTTTCTCTCACAGAGTGGCTAGTGAGTTAGCACTCAATAAATGTTAGCTCTTGTTAATAAGCATTGAACTCAGTGACACAGAGTGATGTGCAGAAACCACAAACTGGATCATTGTACCCTGAGGGCTCACCCAGGCCCTGGCAGTCTTGGGATAAAAGTTCTTTATTTTCCCTCTCACATTTAGAGGCTATAACAAGTCGCAGCAATTTCTGTTTGTGGTCAAAGAAAGTTGAGATAGGGTGTTCCAGCTCCCTCTGATGGTTGATGAACATTGCAGGATTCTTGTTGCATTTGTACTTTCTCTTGGCTTAAACTGAAATCTCAGACCTGTATGATATGCATGGTATATTTGTAATATACCATGTCAATGCCTGGCTTTTAATGTTGAGGAGATACACATTTTATTTTTTTTCCTTTTTAAAATGCTTTGCTGTCTTTTTTTTATTGCACACACACACACACACACACATATACCAAACTCACTCCCATCAAGTCGATTCTGATTCATAGCAACCCCCTTTGGGTTTCTGAGAAGGTAAATCTTTGTGGAAGTAGATTGCCCAGTCTTCCTTCTGCAAAGTGGCTGGTGGGTTTGAATCACCAACCTTCTGGTTAGCAGTCAGATGCTTTAGGCACTATGATACTAGAGCTCCTTTGCTAGTGTATATAACTCACTGTCATCGAGTCCTATCCGACTCATAGCAACCCCTCCTTGGGTTTCTGAGGCGATAACACTATGGCAGTAGATAGCACAGTCTTCCTTCCGAGGAGTGGCTGATAAGTTTGAACGCCAGCCTTCTGGTTAACAGTCAAGTACCTTAGGCACTATGCCACCAGAGCTCCTGCTAATATATATCGTTAAAGGGAAATGAAATTAAACATCTAGAAGTCTAGAAAGAACTTCTGAAAGGCTTGGTCTTTAATAGTAACTTGGAGAGAGGAGAAGGGAGAAGATAGTTGCAATAAATATTTAGAGAACAAGCCCAGCTGTGTAAATGAGAAGCCTGGGATGCAGTATATCCCATGTTTCCAGGACTTCTCCAAGGTTGTTGTTGTTATGTGCTGCCCAGTCGTCTCCGATTCATAGTGACCCCTCCTTGGGTTTCTGAGGCAGAATCACTACGGAAGTAGATCGCCCAGTCTTCCTTCTGAGGAGTGGCTGGTGGGTTTGAATTAGCAACCTCCTGGTTACCAGTCAAGTGCCTTAGGCACTATGCCACCAGAGCTCCCTCTCCGAAGTTAAGGGAGAAAAAAGTAAGAAACTTACTGAAGCTTTTTTTGGGTGAATGTGTACTAAGAGTTTACTACATTTATGGCCATACTTTAGTTGCTAAAGTTACCTTCATTCTAATCTCTGTAAAGAAATCTGGTGGTGGTGGTGGTAGCTGTTGTCAAGTCAGCCCTCAACTCATGGTAATTCCATGCACAACAGAAATAAGCATTGCCTGGACCTGCACCACCGCCATGATTTGTTGAGGATCAGACCTTTGTGATCTGCAGGGTTTTCACTGGCCAATTTTTGGAAGTAGATCGGCAGGAATTCTTCATCTGTGTTTGTTTTGAAGGTCCGCTGAAACCTGTTCAGCATGATAGCAATATGCAAGCTTCCTCTCACAGACGGTGGTGGTTGCACATGAGGTTGATTTGCTGTGAGCTGAATCTGAGTCTCCTGCATGGAAGGCAAGAACTCTGCCACTGAATCACCGGTGTGCCACGTATAAAGGAGCTAGTTGCATTAATTTAATGCCATTTTTTAAAAAAATGTAGTACTCATTTTTTTTCTGGAATATTTATATGCAATTTTGCATTACATTTTCCTCTAAATGATCTTGAGTTGCCTTTGTTTTGTAGTGTATTGTAGCCCTGTCTTTGAGTAGTATAATATTGCTAGTGTGTATGTACTCTGTGACAGACATGCTCTAAACACTTTATATGCGTTTATTCATTTAATTCTCACAATTCTGTTAGGTAGGTACCATTGTTATTCCTGTTTCACAGATAAGGGAACTGAGGCCTAGACAGGTGAGATGCCTTGGCCAAGGTCACACAGCTAGTATGTGGTAGGGCTTGCAAACCCAGGCAGTCTGTCTCCAATCTGCTTGTATCCACTGTTACATGACAAAAAAAACAAACAAACAAACTCATGGCCATCAAGTCAACTCCGACTCATAGCAACCCCCTTTGGGCTTCTGAGGTGGTAAATCTTTACAGAAGTAGATTGCCCAGTTTTCCTTCTGCAGAGTGGCTGATGGGTTTGAACCACCCCCTTCTGGTTAGCAGCCACCAGAGCTCCTTCACTGTTACACATAACCTCTTAATTTGAAAGGATAACATAAAAACGAGATATGGACAGTGATTACATAATAATGGATTCAGAAAATGAGCTAAGGCAGATTCCTACTTTGGAATACTTCCGCAAGTATATAGACCAAAGGCATCGTTGAGCTGCAGAGCTGCCTTGCTGTTGTGGGACAGCGTGATATTATGGGGCACTGCTACCTCTGGTTAACTGTTTGACTTTGGACCATTTTTATTAACCTGGACCTCAGTTTTCTCATTTATAAAATAAGAGGTTTGAATTAGTTGATCTCTAAGGACTATTTGAAGTTTAAAATTTATTCCTTATATATTAAAAAAATCAGAATAATTCTACTAAAATTCAAATTTCTGGTTTTCCCTAATCAGAAAATCTGGTGACAAAGAGCCTTCATTCCTGCATGGCAACAACTAGCCACAGCAGAGCACTGGCTGGCCTTTTAGATAAGCAGTTGGCCCAAGTCCCTATTATGTTTTATGGTCTGACCCTCAGCTTCCTACCCTCATATAGGTTCCCTGCTTCAACTTCAAGGCCAGTGTGTTTTGGGGCCCAGTTTTCTGGAGTACAATATTCTTATGCAAATAACACAAACCTTATATTTTTTGCCAATTCTATGTGTGAGTGTGTTATTTATATGGGCACATTATTTGCAAAAACTATGGTAGAACTGTTAGTGACTAGAAGTTACAGGAAACAAGTTTGGTTTGGTAAGGGAAGAAACTCACAAGGATAGAAATATTAGAGGTTAGAGGTTTCTTTGGGACATAAGCTTTCTCTAACATTCAGATTGAGACAGAATGGAAATGCTATGGAATAAGTGGATATAGGATTCACGCACAGGGTTTCACTGGGCGATGTCTTAAAGCCTTCCCAAGCCTGAGAGCTCCTGATTCTCTATCATTTAGGTATTTAAGAAACATAATAGTTATGAGCCTCAGCTTCCACTTCATTTTTCCCTTAAGACACATGGAGAAAAGCTATCAATTATGCTTGGTCTTAATCTCTCTCTCCAAAAAACATTTCCCCTCTCTCCACTTAGTTTTTATTATTATTATTATTATTGTGCTATACTGTACCTCTTCACCGGTGTCTACTGCAAACAGATATCCAATAGCCATGAATTCAAGAGAAATGTGTAGTCAGTGTGATTGTTTCTCCAGGACTCTGTTATGAAAACCATAACTCAGTGTAAGTGTTGAATCACATTCTTAGCAGTGTAACTTAATATAGCTTGAGCACCTCAAGAAACTGTACGACTTGTTTACATATTTCATGTCATAGAAATACATATATGGAAAATTTGGAAGGAATCCTACCTTCTACCTTCTAAACTTTAGTAAGGGTTCCATCCATATCTCTCCTGATGCCTCTCTTTTTAAATATCCCCTTGCTTCTCAAAAGGAAGAAATTTTATGTCCAAGAAATCTAGAAAGATCCAGAAAGAAAGTGAATGTTTATAGTTCATCCCTTTTTTTTTTTTTTTTTTTGGTAACTTTTTATTGTGATTTGGATGGTAGTTTACAGAGAAAATCAGTTCTATGTTCAACAGTTCATGCACATTTTGTTTCATGCCCAGTGTAACATCACTCATCCCACCTTCTCTCTGTGTTTCCTGTTACCTTTGCTCATTTCCTGTCTCTTCTTGCCTTCTGAACTTTGTCCTTGGGCAAATGTTTCTCTCAGAATTCTTGTTTTGTCTTTGGTTTTGACAAGTTTAATCATGATATGTCTTAGTGATTTTCTTTTGGAGTCCATCTTGCTTAAGGTTAGTTGAGCTGATTGAATGGATAGCTATTCATTTTTCATGATATTATAGAGGTTTTCTTCCAACAAATCTTCCACAGTTTTTTTTCTGTGCTTTTTTTTTTTTTTCTGAGTGGGGGGTGGAGGTGTGGCATGCTCTTTTTGTTCTGGAATTCTGATCACATGCAAGTTATTCCTCTCGATGGTGTCTCATGTACTTCTCAGGCTGTCTTCTTCTTTGGTTCTTTTTTCTGATTGTTCTTCTAACAGATTAGCATCAAAAGATTTGTCTTCACCTTCAATTAGTCTGTCTTCCATTGATTTAATTCTACTCCTTTACCTTTTCAACATGTGTATTTCTGAAATCTTAGTACTAATATTCTGGGTTTCTATTTGTTGTTTTTTGTGTGGTTACTAATTTTCCATTTATTTTGTCAGTTTATTCTTGTATTATTTTCCTGAATTCTATCATTCGGAATTCTTCCAGTGTTTAACTGTGTTTTCCTTGATCTTCCTCTCAATCCATTGAAGATAACTAAATACAATTCTTTGGAATTCCTTATTATGTAGTTCCAATGCCATTTCTTTTGCAGAAAGGTTTTCTGGCTTTTCCCCCCTCTATTTTGTGTTGATATACCCAGGCATGCAGAGCAGGTGTGCTATTCTTGTTAGTTTTGCAGCACTTAGGTGTTCACCACCTTTCTCCTGGTGGGTGGTATGATAGAGAATGGGACTGTGTGCATAGTTCTCTGTTCATGAAGAGCAGTTGAGATAAGGCTGAACTGGTGTTAGCCACTGTCTATTGTTAATTAGGTGGCATAGGAGTGGGTGGTGGTACTCTCGCAGTGGGTAGCACTGGAAAAGGTGCTAGTGTGGCTGGGTGGTTTGGGTGCTGTTGCTGTTTCCCATCAGGTAGGTAAAAAAAAAGAAAATGAAAACAAGAAAATAAAAGGAGGGGAGTAGGAAAAAATAATAAAAAAAAAAGGGAGGGAGGAAAAATGAGAAGAAAAAAAGACAGGAAAAGAAAAATACAAAAGTTATGGAAGGGGAATAACAAAAGAGAAAAAGAAAATGAGAATGGAAGATAAAAGGAACAAAAACAAACACGAGGGAAGGGAAAACAGAAAAGCAATAAAGATACAAAGACAAAAGAAAAAAGGGAAAGAAAAAGAAAGGTGAAAAGGGGGGTGCTTAGAGCATCCTGTTGGTGTGCCTACTGGCTAAGGAAGTGTGTGTGGGGGCACCTGTTCCAAGATGGCACTTCTGCCAGCCTATGAGTCTGCTGTAGGTGAGATGCCAGGTCCAGGATGGTGCTTCTGCTGGTCTAGGAGGCAGTTGTGGGCTGAGTGCCTGGTCTGGGATGGTGCTTCTGCCACCCTGAGGAGGTGGAGAGTGTGTGCTTCCAAATGCAAGGGTAGCAGACATGTGGCACCTGATCCATGAGGGTGCACCTCTGGCCTTAGGTGGGACAGCATGAGCAGAGATGGAGGATAGCCACACTTGTGGTTACTGGGAAGTTGTGGGAAATAAGTGGAAGATCACACCTATCTGGTCACCAGCGACTGGTGTAGGCACTGATGCAGGCCTGGGTGAGTAGGCCCAATTATCAGGTTTCTGCCTCTATGGGAATGCTGCTTGTAAAAATTCAAAATGGCCACACTGTATCAGGCCACTTGCCAATTCATTACTCTGTGTGTCTCCTTTCTTGCTGTTTTCTTTCAGTTTTTTCTTCTTATCAGTATTTGACCTATTTCTTTATCCTTTCCAGGGTTCCAGCATTATTATTCATATCTGTTATGCTGGTTTTTTGGGTCTTTGTTGTGGAGGGTCTGAGCAGTGTGTCTGCCTAGTCCACCATCTTGCTGGAAGTTGTCCTATAGCTTATTCTTTTCACAAAGAAGTGATTATGATTCTGATGCAAATTTGTTTAGAAACCAGCCTCAAATTTTGAAAAGCAGAAGCTTAATAGTGATTGTTGTGTTCCTGGAAGTGAAACTTGTTATATAAAGAATTTAGTATTTTGATAGCTCTTGAAAATCTTCAGTTTACCCTTCAAAGAGGTACTTCGTTTTGTAAATACCCTGAGGATGTGTAAGGCTGTGATGGTCAAGTTCTTTGCAATTGATGATGTAAATGGTGAGATAATAAATATGAATTAAAATGAAATCCAAATTCTATTTAGATTTTCTCAGCACTTAAGAATTTTGATGGTAAATGCAAAACTCGGAGAAATGAGGAAGTGTTATGCTGCAGGATTGTTCTTGTGTTGTTACTGTTGTTAGGTGTTGTTGAGTATGTGACCCTATGTACAACAGAACAAAACCCTGCCTGGTCCTGAACCTTCCTCACAATCCTTGTGATACTTGAGTCCATTGTTGCAACCACGTGTTAATCTGTCTTGTTGAGGGTCTTCTCCTTTTTTGCTGACTCTCTACCAAGCATGGTATCTTCTTCCAGGACTGGTCCCTTCTAATGACATGACCACAGCAGATGAGATAAAGCCTGGCCATTCTGGCTTTTAAGGAACATTCTGGCCGTACTTCTTCTGGGACAGATTTGGTCATTCTTCTGGCAGTCCATGGTATTTTCAGTATTCTTTGCAAACACCGCAGTTCAAAGGCATCACTTCTTCTTCAGTCATCCTTATTCACTGTCCAGCTTTCACATACTTATGAGGCTCTTGAAAATACCATGGCTTGGGTTAGTCACACTTAAGTCTTCAAAGTGACATCTTTGCTTTTTAACATTTTAAAGAAGTTAACAGCAGACTTGCCCAGTGCCATATGAAGTCTAATTTCTTGACTGCTGCTTCCATGGGTGTTGATTGTGGATCCAAGTAAAATGAAATCTTTGACAACTTCAATCTTTTCTCCATTTATCATGATGTTGCTTATTGGTCCAATTTTGAGGATTTATGTTTTCTTCAGGAGCTCTGGTAGTGTAGTGCCTAAGGCATTTGACTTCTAACCAGAAGGCTGGCAGTCCAAACCCACCAGCCACTCCTCAGAAGGAAGGTTGGGCAATCTATTTCCATAGTGATACCACCTTGGAAACCCAAAGAGGGGTTGCTATGAGTCAGATCTAACTCCACAGCAGTGATGTGTTTTTTTTTTTTTTGGTATGTTTTCTTTATTTTGAGGTGTAATACATGCTTAAGACTGTAGACTTTAATCTTCATCAGTAAGTATTCCAAGTCGTCTTCACTTTCGGCAAACAAGGTTGAGTCTTCTACATATCGCAAGTTGTTAATGGGTCTTCCTCCAATCCTCATTTTGCATTCTTTTTAATATAGCCATCTTCATATAGTACTTGAGCCCATTGATGCAGCCACTGTGTCAATCTGTCTTGTTTAGGGTCTTTTCCTTTTTTGCTGATTCTCTACTTCACCAAGCATGATATCTTCTTCTAGGACTGGTCCCTTCTAATGACATGACCACGGCAGATGAGACAAAGCCTGCCCATTCTGGCTTCTAAGGAATATTCTGGCTGTACTTCTTCTGGGACAGATTTGTTCATTCTTCTGGAAGTCCATGGTATTTTCAGTATTCTTTGCAAACATCCAGTTGTGGTTGTTGTTGTTGTTGTTATGTGCTATCGACTCGGACCAGACTTATAGCGACCTCTCCTTGGGTTTCTGAGGCAGTATCACTATGGAAGTAGATTGCCCAACCTTCCTTCCGAGGAGTGGCTGGTGGGTTTGAACTGCCAGCCTTCTGGTCAGCAGCCAAATGCCTTAGCCACTATGCTACCAGTTGTTGTTGTGTTGTTGTTATGTGCCTTCACGTCGGCCCCGACTCATAACGACCCCTCCTTGGGTTTCCGAGGCAGTATCACTACGGAAGTAGGATTGCCCAACCTTCCTTCCGAGGAGTGGCTGGTGGGTTTGAACCGCCTCAAGTGCTTTAGCCACTATGCTACCAGAGCTCCCTCCAATTATGGTAGTTGTATTAAATGGAAACCATGTCTATAGGTATATTATAACCTTTACTTATATTTTAAACTTTGGCAGATTGAATTTATAGTAGTATAAAATAATTTATATATTGAGGGCAAAATATTAATGTTTATGGTAAGATCTAGTGTTTGTGTTTTTAATAATAAAAGAGGAAAAATGAAAACTGTTTATTGCTTTAAAAGCAATGATTGTAAGTGGATTTTCATAAGCATCTTTTAGTTTTTCTATGCCGTAATATGGAAGCTCTGGTGGTGTAGTGCTTAAGACATTTGACTGCTAACTAGAAAGCTGGTGATTCAAACCTACCAGCCACTCCTCGGAAGGAAGGTTGGGCAATCTACTTCCATAGTGATACCACCTCAGAAACCCAAGGAGGGGTCGCTATGAGTCAGATCCAACTCAATGGCAGTGTGTGTGTGTGTTTAATATTATATACTGGGATTTAGACTTTTTTTTTTTTTTTTTCCATTGGTAATAAGCATCATTTGTCATAAATTAAAGTTTATGCATTGGATTCCTAGGCTTTTTCATAGTCATTGTATATGTATAAAAGATATTTTAAAAAAAGATTTTAGAAATAACTTTGTGTTAGAATGTGTAGTTCATTTGTGTCTTTTCCAGGTAGAAATACATAATGAGTACATACATTAGGTAGGAAAGTGTCCAGGAAATATTTTGTTTCTTAACAAATTCATTCTTGTATCTCTTCATCATGAATGGCTTTGTACACACTGTTCACTACTGAAAAGTGCTATTGAAAAGGTGAAATTTTGGAAGGTGTTGCCAGTGGACACACACAAATGCATTTCCCCCCTAAATATGTATAACAAGTAACTAGTTGTTGAATCAGTTCTGACTCATGGAGATTCCATGTGTGTCAGAGGAGAACTAAGCTCCACAGGGTTTTGAATGGCTGGTTTTCAGAAGTAGATCAATTGCCAGGACTTTCCTCCTAGGGTCCTCTGGGTAGATTGGAGCCTCTAATCTTTGGGTTAGCAGCTGAGTGTGTTAACTGGTTGTACAGCCCAAGATATAGGACCTCTCCTTTTGCTTGTCCCCACTTTCTAAAGAAGATACTTATCTGGTGTTTTTGTAGCCATGACCTGACTAAGCCTGCAGTAGGAATGCAATTCCATATGCCCCAAAAATAGTGGAAGAGCAAAGATGTTTCTCCCTTATAAACCAGAAAGATGTTTAGAATGTTCTTCCACTCAGACACCCAAAGGGCTGCTTTGCCTCTTGTTCAGGTGTCTTATCTAATGGGACCTCATCACTAAGGCATCCCTCAGCTACTCTATTTAAAATAGCAACATCCCTTTCTCACTTCCTGGTCCTCATCCCAAGCACACCCTACCCATCTCCCTGCTTCATTTTACTTACGAACAGAATGTAAACTCTAAAAGAGCAGGGATTTTAGATTCCTAATAAAGTCCTCAAAGCCTAGAACAACCTCTGGCACATGGAAAGTGTTCAGTAAATAAAAGTTTAAAAAAACCCAAAAAACTCACTGCCATTGAGTTTATTCCCACTGATAGCGACCCTCATTGGGTTTCCAAGGCTATAAATCTTTATGGAAATAGATTGCCCCATCTTCCTTCTGCAAAGCCATTGGTGGGTTTGAACTGCTGACCTCCTGGTTAGCAGCTAGATGCCTTATCTGCTACACCACCAGAGCTCCTTAAATATGGGTAAAGATATGTTAAATAAATAACTTTGAGTTTGAAGATTAGGTTAATATGTTAGTCTTTACTTTCATGGAAAAAATATCGGGCACATAAACATATTTTTATCCTTTGACTCATATATATCAAGTCAGTGAAATTCTAATTTCTGTCTCACATGGGGTTAATGATCAAGTATGTCTAGGCAAAAGGCAATATACCCATGACCATATATAAGGTTGGCAGACAATATTTGTACACACATATTTGTATGTGCTGTAAGAATGTCCATATGTATAATACAGCTAACAAGGGGCAAAGTTATGATAACTTCTTAGCTACAGCCAACCATCCTGAGGGAGCAAGTAGTTGGACTGTGGGCTCATGACCATGGTTGCAAGGGACATCAAGTTCAATTGGTATAACACACTATACAAAAACTTTGTTCTACATTCTACTTTGATGAGTAGCAACTGGGGTCTTAAAAAATTGCAAGTAGCCATCTAGATGCAGTGATGGGTCTCTTCCCATCCAGAGCAAAGAAGAATGAAGGAAACCAAATATACACAGAAACATTAGTCCAAGGGACTAGTGGACCATGTGAACCTCAGCCTATATGACCATGAATGAGACCAGAAGATCTAGATGGCCCAGCTACCACTATCAACCACTTGGAAAGGGATCAGTACAGGAGATCCTGTATAGAGTAGAAGAACAATGTGGGACAAAACTCAAAGTCATAAAAAAAGTCCAGGTTTACTGGTCTGATAGAGGCTGGTAAGACTCCCAAGACTGTGGCCCCTAGTTATCCTTCAGGTCTGGAACTGAACTCAATCCTGTGGCTTCCAGCCAAACAATAAACAGGCATTTAGGGTGAACATTTACATCAGGTAAATACACTTCTTAGAATGATCAATCATGGGTGAACAGAAGGACAGTATTTGCACAGGGAGATAGCTCAGGGGGCAGGAATGAATAGGAAGAAGGACTCAGGGAGAAGGCAGCTACAGAGAGGAAGTGGAAAGAGAGCTGTTACATTGTGGGGAATTGCAGTCAATGTCATGAAACAAAGTGTACATGAACTAATTTCTGTCTTCTATTACAAATGTTTATTCATTTGTGGAATGTGGTATGATGTAGGTGTGGGGTTCATGTCCTTGGTCTAGGGGAGAAAGAAATGCTAGTAACAACCAGAAGCACATACCAACAACAACAAAAAAAAATCCAAACTCACTGTTATCAAGTTGTTTCTGACTCAAAGCAATGCCCATTGGGGTTCCAAGACTATAAATCTTTATGGAAGTAGATTGCCCCACCTTACTCTCGCAGAGTAGCTAGTGGGTTTGAACTGCTGACCTCTTGATTAGCAGCCAAATGCCTTACCCACTACACCACCAGAGCTCCTTAGAAGTATAGTGGATACCCAAAAAATGTGTAATGAAATACAATTTTGTGTATTTGCTTACTGTCCTGAAGTTTTTAAAATATATATATATATATATAT
>NW_006921663.1:236953-255122 GCF_000298275.1 Orycteropus afer afer
TATTTATGCCATATATTAGGGCCCTTAAATTTGCCCCTAGATTTTCCTTGAGGAACTGTGTAGTTTTAGGTTTCACATTTAAGTCTTTGATCCATCTGGAGTTTGTTTTTTTGTATGGTGTGAGGTACAGAACTTGTTACAACAGTCCATTCTGTCTTGCAACTCTCTTAACTTCCTCACCATTTAGAAGTTCTGTGAGACTCATGCAATCTTACATAGAACAGAAAACGTTGCCTGGTCCTGTACCATCTTCATAATCTTTGATATGTTGTTATGGCCTGTTGTTATGGCTGTTGTGTTACCTCATCTTACTGAGGGGTTTCCTTTGTTTTCATCGACTTTCTACTTTACCAAGCATGATATTATTTTCTGGGGATTTATTTTTTTCTTATGAAAGGTCCAAAGTAAGTAAGACAAAGTCTTTCTTGCCATACTAATTTCTAAGGAGCATCCCAGTTTTATTTCTTCTAAGACTGAAGTGAGATAGTAAAAAACCACCCATAACCCAACCACTCAGATACTTAAAATTTTCAGAATTTCTTTATTATGTAAATATATACTTACTTTCATCAGAGTGGGAATATATTGCATATATGTTTTTGTAACTTTTTAAATTTAATGGTATAGTTTGAATTTTTCTTGATATTCCATGATGTTTTTATGATTTTTTTCCCACTTTTTCTTTATGTAAACAGTGCTTCAGTAAATATATTTATGTAACTGGAGATGTATGCACATCCATGATTATTTTCTTAGGTCAAGTGCTGGCAGATGGAATTGGTTAGTTAGAGGCTAATCACCTTTTCACACGTAGCTGGGTAGCAGTTCTTTATAACCTAATTTGTGAAGTTTTCAGATCTGTGTTCACTGCATTAATATGATTCAGGAGAAAGAATATCTGCCAGTTATTGGTCCTGCTGCTACTCCTGGTATTGCAAAGGGGCCCTGTCACACCTTTTCAGCATCCTGTTGCTCCAAGCCATGCTAGTTTGGCAGGTGAGGGAAGACACAGTAGGTGGTGAATAGAAGAAATGAAACCTAGGTGATAGATTCATCAGGAATATGATTTGTGAAACCTATGCTTGTTCCCTTACATTCCTCAGTGTCTCAGTGATGTTGAATGTAAATTGAACTGAGAGTTAGAAAACTCAGGTTTCAGTTGTGGTTCTACCTCAAATTGGCTTTACTGTTGACAAGTCACTTTTCCCCTCTGGGTCTCATTTTCTTTCATTTTAAAATGGTTTGCAGAAGGCTGCTGAAGGGGAACTTGGTTTAGATCAGTGGTTCTGCACCCTGGTTGTACATTAGAATCACTGGGGAGTTTAAAAATTACTGATGCCCAAATCCCACCCACAGACAATCTGATTTAATTGGTCTGGAGTGAGAGAGAGAGAGTCCTCAGATATTTCTAATGTGCAGCTGGGATTTACAACCAGTAGACTAGGTGGCTATAAAGTCCCCTCAATTTCTTGTATCATATAATTATTAATTATTTAAAGAAATAGTGCTTTTTCTTTGATGACATCAAAATCCTATAGAAAGTTTTTATTTATCTATTTATTTTTATTTAATTTTTTTAACATTTCCTAAGGAATATAATAATGAAAACTCTGAATGTATGTCCAATATTACTTCAAGTCATGAGTCATGAATTTAGTGATTCATAAATAATAATTGGATTTTGGAGACCAGTAAGAAAGCAAACAAATGGTAAACATTTCAAATATGGAAAAGTACACAGATTTCTGTAAAACAGAATTTTAAAAGGTTATAGTAATAAGTCAGAAATGATTAGACATTTTGATTAAATTGAGTAAAATTTTGTTTATATGTTAAATGTTCATTATCATGATTGGAGTCATCTATCATTTAAGTGGTTGTTTTTGTTAGCCCCTGACTCATCATGACCCAAGTACAGTGCAATGAATGACTTTGGATTGGACCATTGAGATCTCTAGGGATTTTATTGACTGATTTTTGGATGTAGATCATCAGTCCTTTCTTCCTAGTCTGTCTTAGGTTGGAAGCTTCACTGAAACCCATTCAGCATCATAGTAACACACAAGCCTCCACTGCACAGACAGGTGCATTGGCTGGAAGTTGAACCTGGATCTCCTACATGGAAGGCGAGATTCTACCTCTGAGATTCCATGTCATAAGAGGTTGTTGTTGTTGTTGTTATGTGCCGTCGAGTCGGCCCCGACTCATAGCGACCCCTCCTTGGGTTTCCGAGGCAGTATCACTACGGAAGTAGGAATGCCCAACCTTCCTTCCGAGGAGTGGCTGGTGGGTTTGAACCGCCAGCCTTCTGGTTAGCAGTCAAGTGCCTTAGCCACTATGCTACCAGAGTCATAAGAGGTAGAGACACTATAATATTTTTACCAACTAGGGAGTACCCCATTTCCCTTAACATGGTTGTCTTTTCCCAGTATAGGAGGCAGTATAGGATAATAGTGAAAAAGAAAATTATAATATGCACCTGAACTTGGTCTGAGCCTTGAGATAGTCACTTGCCTATTATTACTTTTCAGGTCCACAAGTTGCCTCTATCTCATGGTCACCTTATGTATAAAAGAATGAAGTACCGTCTAGTCCTGTGCCATTTCCATGATCTTTGATATGTTTGAGCTCATTGTTGAAGCTATTGTGTCAGTCCATTTCATGGAGGGTTTCCCTCATTTTGCCTGACCCTTTATTTAGCAGACATGATATCTTTCTCTAGCAATTGGTCTTTCTTGATATGTCCAGAGTAAGCAAACCAAAGTCCCACCATCCTTACCTCTAAGGATCATTCTGATTGTATTTCTTCTCAGACTGATTTTTTTGTTCTTCTGTCTGTCCATGGTATATTCAGTATTCTCCTATGCCACAGTTCAAATCACTTGCCTAGGGAGACTTAAAGCAGCATAGAGTGAGAGAGAGATATTTGAAGTTATTCACTTTATGAGAGTAAGATTCCACCTTTCTAGGATATTAGGAACAGTTGAAAAGGACTAGAAAAGACCTGGGAGTCTTGCTGGGTATCATGGATTGAATTGTGTCCCAAAAAATGATCTGTTAACTTGGCTTGTCTGTGATTCTCAGCAGTTTGGAAGTTATGTAATGATGTAATCATCCTCCATGATGTGATCTGATGTGACCAACCAATCAGTTGTAAGAGGATTAGGGTGGGATGCAAAACACTTACTGAAGTTACAGTGCTGATCTGATGTAAGGAAGTTTCCCTGAGATGTGGCCTGCATTACCTTTTATCTTATGAGAGATAAAAGGAGAGAGAATTGAACAGTGAAAGAGAGACCTGACTACCACCAAGAAAGAAGAGCCAATAGTGGAGTACTTCCTTTAGACCCAAGATCCCTACACTGAGAACCTCCTAAGCTCAGGGGAGATCGATGCCAAGACACATGGAGACCTCCAAGGAACACCAGGCAAAGAGATGTTGAAAGAAAATAAGACCTTCCTCCAGAACCATGACAAATAGAAAGCATTCCCTTAGAGCTGATGTTCTAAATTCAGACTTATAGCCTCCAAAACTGTGAGAAAATAAATTCCTGTTTGTTAAAATCATCCACTTGTGGTATTTCTATTGTAGCAGCACTAGATAATTAAGACAGAATTTGGTACCAGAAGAGTGGGGTGCTGCTCTAACAAATACCTAAATTGTGGACACAGACTTGGAATTGGGTAATGAGTAGAAGTGGGAATAGTTTCTAATAGAACCTATTTGGCTTTGAAGAGATTGTTGGTGGAATTATGATTGTCAAAGGCAATTCTGGTGAGAGCTCAGAAGGAAGTGATGAAAGGAGAGTTGTAACACTGGAGATAACATAGACAATGAGAAGCACCAGCAGCAGAATCAGTAGGACAGCACAGAGGCCAACCCATGGAGCAAGAGAGCTGAATGCCTTCGGTCAGGAAGCTTCCTGGTGTAGTTGAGTGCTTCTTGTCCATGAACCTGGGCTTGCCAACCCATGGGGTAAGAGAACTGAGCACTTTGAGGCCAAGGCTTACTAGAGTGAGGTACCTCTTGGCAATTACCAGAAGCACTAAAGAGCTTTATAACACTTGTGTGAACAAGGTAGAAGCCAGGCTGGCCTAAGAGGCCCAAGGGACTGAGAGGTCCAGAGGCCAAGGAAACAGAAAGTAGAAGCTGAAGGAGCACAGGAAACAGAGCTTCCTCAGTTTCAAAGGGTGAGGCCATTACCTCTGAGATCTCAAAGGGTAAAACCTCACCCTGCTGGGTCTCAAAAGGTGGGGCCACATTCTCCTAGGGTTCAAAGAGTCAGATCTTCACCAGCTTGGTTCTGGAGTGTAGGACTGCCATTCAGGAGTGCCAGGAGGATGGCACCAGCTAAGAGGGTGGGGTGTCGTGCCCAAGAGGTGGAAGAACAGGGCCTGCCAGAGCCCTCTCTCATTTGGACTGAGAGAATGGGATTGGCCAAAGCCAAGGGAACAGAGTTGCCATTCTAGTGTGCCTGGAAGGAAGAACTGAAGCACAAGGCCAGAGGCCCTCACCCACCAATCCAGGGAGACTGGCCAATGCCCAGAGTCTTAAAGGCAGGGCCACTGTCTAGATGATCTCAGAAAACAGAATTACTTGCAAGCCTTGAGCGCTAATGTGAATTTTTCTGCTGGGTTCTTACTTGCTTGGGGTCCATTATTCCTTCTTTCCCTCCAGTTTCTCCCATCTATAATGGAAATGTCTACCTTGTGCCTGTTTTGCTACTGTACTTTGGATGCAGATAATTCATATTCTAGATTCCAGAGGTTCACAGATGGAGAATTTTACCCCAGGTTGGAATTTGGACTTGGAGTTGATTTATGATAGGACCAAAGTGTTTTCATGCGACCAGGCCATGAATTCTTGGGAATCAAAGGGTGGAATGTCATGGATTGAACAGTGTCCACCAAAAAATATGTGTCAACTTGACTGGGCCATTGTTTTCAGGAGTTTGGCAGTTATGTAATGGTAGAATCACCATGATGTGATCTGATGTGTGATGCTTCCAAAAGATCACAACCTTGAAAACTCTACTCTGTACACATGAGGTCACCATGAATTGGAATCAACTTGGTCTCAACTAACAACAACAACATGTTGAAGGCAAAATTTAACTTGAGTGATAAAAACTCAATTCTATCCCCTTACACATGAACTATTCTTTCTTTCTTTCTTTCTTTTTTATTTTAAGAGCTTGTTTTACATTCAATGTAACATATACATTTAGTTTCATTCTCCATTTACCATGTCCAACCCTAACCCAGTCTCCTCCTCTCCTTATCCTGTAACCCTCCCCCTGTGCCCCTCATATTTATGCACTCCCGTTTGTCCTGCATTTCTTCAACTTGAATGTTGGTCCTCTGGTGTCCCATGGTCTATTGCTCTAAGGGATGTATTACCTTAGAGTATGTGGGTGTGTCATCCTGGGTTGAGTGGTCTGTGTGTACATCTTGTTAACTGTTGGGCTGAGAGCCAGCCTCTGGGGGTACATTTTATTCCAGGCATAGAATATATTCCAGGGCCATAGTATGGGTGGGGGGAGTCTCACGAGATTTCATCTGACCAGTACTTCTGGTCATTATTGAGTTTTTGTAGTTTGTTCCACATTTCCCCTTCCACTCTATCCAGGATCTCTAGACTTGATCCTTTCCTGAGTGGTTGGCATTGGTAGCCGGGCACCATCTAGTTTTTCTGGTCTCGAGGGTCATCATGTCCTATGGCTGATTGCTTCTAAATGCCCTTTTTTTTTGCATTCTTCTTCACTTCTGATGCTAGGAGACCATTAGCTATATCTTAGATGGCTGCTTGAAAGCTTTTAAGACCCTAGTCGCTATTCACCAATGTAGGATGTGGAGCAAGGCTTTTATGTATTTTGTTCTGCCAATTAAGTCTGGTATCCCCCAGTAGTATGGTCCTGAGATGGTAGATCTATTGGATCTCTCTCCCATAGTGTCTGGTTGTCTGTGAAGGATTACTCTGTCTGTCTTCTATTGTTTCTATAAGGACTTCAGGTATTTTGTATCCCTGGTGTCTGTGCAAGATTAACCTCAGCTGAATCTGTCCTTGGTCTTGAGTTTACTTCTGTTCACTGACCCCTGTCTTGTCATCTCAGGTGTTTATGTGTTTATCTGTAGCCTGGTGTTTGGTGTTAATGGCAATGCAGTATTGTGGACACATTTGTTGGTAGTAGCATCTGTCATCTGTCTCTTATGTGCACAATTCGGCATCCTCCCATTTCCTAATGTTATCATGGTGGTCATAGATCCTCCTGTATTTCCTTCTCACTACCCACATCAGCGTGTAGGCCCCACCTAGTCCGAAATTAATCCCTCCCCTTCTCTCCCCATCCTGGTAACCTACTAAATGAGTTTCCTTTTCCAAGCAAACCCTTCTCTGTCTTTTTACAGTAATGGGCTCATACAGTACTTGTCTTTCTGCGATTGACTTATTTCACTCAGCATAATGTCCTCTAGGTTCATCCACATTGTGAGATGATTCACATATCCTTCATTGTTCTTTAATGTAGCATATACCATTGTGTGCATATACCATAATTTGGTTATCCACTCATCTGTTGATGGACATTTAGGTTGTTTCCATCTCTTTGCTATAGTGAATTGTGCTGTGATGAACATAGGTGTACATATGTCTGTTCATGCACTATCGCTCACCTCTTTAGGATATATTCCTAGTAATGGATTTGCTGGGTCAAATGGTACTTCTATTTTCAGTTTTTTTAAGGAAATGCCATACCATTTGCCACAATGGTTGTACCATTTTACAATCCCACCAGCAGTGCACAAGAGTTCCAATCTCTGCAAACTCACCAGCATTTTTTATTTTCTGACCTGTTGAACTTTGCTATTATTGCTGGAGTGAGATGATATCTCATTGTTGTTTTGATTTGCATCTCTCTAATGATTAATGATCATGAGCAATTTCTCAACACATGAGCTATTCTTGCTGCACCTGTGCTCATGAATTTAGCCACACTCTAACCTGAATTTAACCTTTGTTAAGGTACATCTTCAAGGAGCTCTGGTAGTATAGTGGTTAAGGCATTTGGTTGATAACCAAAAGGTTGGTAGTTTGAACCTACCAGCTGCTCCATGGAAGAAAGATGAGGCAGTCTGAATCCGTAAAGATTTTATAGCCTTGGAAAGCCAATAGGGGCTGCTTTGAGTTGCAGTCAACTCTGTTTCAATGAGTTTGGTTTTTGGAAGGTACTTCTTCATAGGCTTTTTCTAGCTCCTGAGACTAGAGAACTATTGTCCTGTGCCATTTATCTTTTGGCTTACTTTTAGAAGCAAAGAGCAGGGATGGCAGGAGGCCTGGAGCAGGAGCCCAGCCATTATGTCCTGAGATTTTCTTCTGTCCTTATGATATGTTTTTGAGGGGTCTGGGTACATACTCCCCAGTAGATACAAGCAAATGTTTCTCTGTCTGTTCTAAGGAACTTTGCTTTGGATGTCTGAAAGGGAAGTTTTTATAGATAATGGAACATTAATGTCCTTTGGAGTCAGCTGTTATCAAATACAGAAAGAAGTCTGAAAGTAGCTGAGCATAATGCTACCTGGATGTTTTTGCTGAGAGTTGGGTATCTAATAGACCCCATGCCTAAAGGGGTACTTAGTGTTATTGGAAGAAAGTCCTATAGGTTAACAGTAAGCCATATATGTGTAGATATATGTATGTAGGTGAATATGAGCCTATCTCTCAAAGCAAAAACTCCAAACTTACTGCTATCAAGTTGATTCTGACTCATAGCAACCCCCTTTGGATTTCTGTGGTAGTAAATCTTTATGGAATTAGAATGCCCATACTTCCTTCTGAGGAGTGGTTGGTGGGTTTGAACCACCAGACTTCTGGTTAGCACTCATATGCCTTAGGCACTAGGCTACCAGATCTCCTTATCTCCCAATGTACACATCAAATTCATTCCAGAAGGATTTTAAACTTGATGGGGCAGGAAGAGGGATGTTAGGATTCTTCTGAATAAAGGAAATGACAAATGATTGGTAAGATTTTTCAGGACCTTTTGGGTGATGAAGAGAACTATGAAAGAAAGTTCAAGTTTTCTCCTTAAGTCAGAATAACAAAAAGAGTCATTAGTTAAAACAGTTGTTTGTTACATCAATTGATGTTTGTTTTAGAAAGAATTTAATTGCCTGTGTATTTGTGTAGGAGCTCTGATAGCGTAGTGCCTAAGACACTTGACTGCTAACCAGAAGGATTGTGGTTCAAACCCACCAGCCACTCCTCAGAAGGAAGATGGGACAATCTACTTCCATAGTGATACTTCCTCAGAAACCCAAGGAGGGGTTGCTATGAGTTGGGTCCGACTCGACGGCACATAACAACAACAACAACAGCAACATGTATTTGTGTGTCTTTACTTTGTAGCTCTAAAGAATATGTGTATATATGTGTGTGTAGTTTCAAGATGAAATTTTCTCATCACAGTGGGTTTTTATAGTTTCAAGAAATTAGTTGGTATTATCCTTCTTATTTTAATAGTTAATTTCTATACATAATACCATACACTGTACATTGTATCATTAAACCAAATCAAACCAAACCCACTGTTGTGGAGTTGGATCTGACTCATAGAGACCCCTCCTTGCATTTCCAAGGCAGTATCACTACAGAAGTAGATTGCCCAACCTTCCTTCCGAGGAGTGGTTGGTGGGTTTGAACCGCTAAATTTCTGGTTAGCACTCACACACCTTAGGCACTAGGCTACCAGAGCTCCCATATTGTACTATTACTTTGTTGTTATTCTTTCCTTTCCCAATTACATTGTGTGAAATTGATACCATTTAATTGTTATTCGTTCCTTACATGGCTATCTCTTCCACTAGACTTTGAGCTTCCTGAATTAACTTTACAGGTTTCTTGAATGATTTCCCATGTGTGGTAATATTAGGTAACTCTTCTGATTAATCATGACCCATCTTTATGCCATTCACTGGGTGTGAGGTACCTGAATTTCAGACAAAGTGTTTCAAGGAAATGATCAGCATCTTTTAGGCTTACCTTGCAAATAAGAGAGAGAAATCCTTGTTCCTCTTATAGAGCAGAAAAAGCATGAAGTGGTGCTTTACTAGAATCCAAGTTCTGTATTTAAAAGGTCATTAGTCTCTTTCATCCTGTAGACCTTTGTAACTTTTTGAAAACCTCTCCACCTAATTAAACTTGAAATTAGAAAGTCATATTCTTTTGGTAGAACTAAATGATTCTTGCGATTTGGCTCACTGCTCTCTGAAACTAATCAAATTTCTCTCTTCTTTTGATATACCATATTGAGTATCTCTTAGCTTATTATTCATATATAGCCTATTGTGTTTAAATTTTCTAATTTATTCCTGTTACGAAAAATATAGTATATTGTAGGTGAGAGAAAAATGCCATTTTCTTTAGTGAAGCTAATTAGATCTCATTTTGAACCTTGACCTAACCATGAACCTGCTCACCATTTTGATATTTAGTTTTTGAGGAGAGACCCATAATTACTACAATACAATGTGTGCATTCCAGAATTAGTAGTATTTTGGCATTCAAATGAAATTCGTGAGTGGGCTAGATACTGGAATAGCTCAGGCTGTGTCTGTTATGTTAAAACAATTACAGTTCATTGACTGATGCAAATATATTCTGCTATGTTTTCTGTTTGCAATTCATCACATTTACCACTACAATGATTTAAATAAGTAAACAGGAAAAAACAAAACCAAAAAAACCCTCAAACTTTGGGCCTTTATTTATTTATTTGGTAACTGAAATGGGGCATCATTTTTCAAAGAAACAATAGCCCCAAAATAGTAATTACTTTGCTGGGTGGTTTGGTAACTACTGTATTGCTAAAAGAAATGTGTGGTCATGCATTGAGACTGAATAGGAGGCTAAGACCATCAAGCATCCCATTGCCATATACTTCTGAGTGAGACTTAGCCATGGATTCCATCCATCTTCTTCACAGGAACAGGAATTTCTGGTAAAGTGGACAGATGACCCTTCTGTAAGTAGCAGCCAGTTTGAATAAGATACTATCCCAAAACCATGGAGCAAGTTATCAGTAAATGTTTTCAGTTATTTAGAGTGCTCCAGTTGGGCAATCCTACTTCCGTAGTGATACTGCCTTGGAAACCCAAGGAGGGGTTGCTATGAGTCGGGGCCGACTCGACGGCAAACAACAACAACAGACCGAGAAAAACTCAAGATAGAAGGAACCCAGGATGATCCAAGACATGTTGTGTTCAATTTGCCAAGGCCATAGGGCAGTAGAATGCAAATGCCTGTGGGTGTGATATAGCCCTCTCCATCTCTAAGCCTGCCAGTGCCTTGCTGGGTGAGTGACCTGCTGATGCTTCAGTATTCATGAGTTTAGGGGAATGTAGCAGTCCTGATAGTAGCTTTCCAGGGCCTAGAAGCCTGTGTAGGTCTGACAAATGAGCTTCAAGTGAATTAACCAGATGATAGCCGGGGAGTCTGTCAGCAGCCACTACAGTATGAAGGGCAGATTGGCTGTTTTAAATGGTCATTGAACTTAGTTTTTCACACACTCTATCTTCTCCTCCCTTGAGAGACCAGACCACTGAGGCAAATTCACTCCCTTTTTGAATAAGCCAAAGCATCTTTTCTGCAAACTGCCTCTCTAGGTTCTGGGCTTAGATCTTAAATTCAGAGCTATGTTTACTAGAGGGAACTCAGCAAATTTTTGTTGAATTGAATAAATATTAGAGGGAAGAGAACTGATGCTAATTTTGAATACATACTAGGTATTTCATTAAGCGCCTACCATATTTTACTCCTTTCATAGACTCCATGAGTTGGAAACATGCCCAGAGTCACAGATGGACAAAAGCAAAACTAGAATTTTAATCCAGATCTATAAAAGTCTTTCCACTATATCATGAGACATGTAGGATTTTGGGGGCCTTAATTTCTACTGTTTTATGTTTCAATGTGCTTTTTATGATTAAAAAATGAAAATTCCTTAAAGATAATAAACTATCTGGAAATTTTATTCCCCACAAAAAAATAGTTAACTTTTAGTAGTTTGTTATTGTTATTAAATTTATTGTATATTTGCAGCGATGCAATTCTTTCATTGCATAAGAAACATTTCTTATCGAAACAAAAGTAAAACCAAACTCATTGCTGTTGGGTCAATTTTGGCTCACAGAGACCCTATAGAACAGAATACAAATCCCATAGAATTTCCAAGGCTATAATCTTTACAAAAGCAGATTGCCACATCTTTCTCCCATGGAGTTGTTGGTGGTCTCAAACCACTGACCTTTTGGTTAGCAGCTAAGCCCTTTAACCACTGAACTATGAGGGATTCTTCTATTGAAGTATAAAGTATACATATCTATGAATTTCTTTGTTCCACAAGTTATCCCTTACCCCCTGTGGATATAGTATAGTACTTATCTGTGTATAATGGTTTAAAGAATAGTTATAGTTTTCATCAAGGGATTTCTTTCTATTAGTTAAAAGATTATTTTCTTAAGAATTGAGTCAAGCTCTTGCTTGCTGTTAAAGCAAAGAGGTCTATGCAGATTTCTACCACTAAGTGTTATTTTTAGTTTCATAAATAAATCTCTGCTCCTTAAACTTATCCTATTGTTAGTTTCCTAAATTTGGAGAATGCTATTAAAATTTGTAAACCAATACTAAATCCCATTTACTTTGAAAATATTTCAAGGTCACAATTTTTAAAAAATGACGCTGCTACTGTCATTATAGAAATTAAAGGAAACGTGTATGTATGTATATATATAGTGTATACTTAGCCTAGAATTTTAGTTAGGCTTCGATGCCTGATTCATGCCATCCCAGAATGGTTTTTGTTTGCTCATTAAATTGCTATAGCCTTGATTTTAAATAAGATTTTCTTTAATTGCATTTGTGCTTCCTCGTGTTTAGTAATTCATTTGTCATTTTTAGTGTTCCCTTTTGTTGCTTATTTTCACATAAATCCTAGTACTTTCTTTTGTAAGATTCCTATTAGTAAGCATTTTTTTTTTTTCTTTTTTCCCCTCTCTGAACGGATATCTTTGTTTTACTCTGTGCACAGATCTCCCCAGTTGCCTGAGGTCAAAAGTCCCTCACAATGTGAGCTCCGCCTCTCGTTGTTAGGTGCTGTCGAGTCACTTTTCTACTGATAGTGAGTCCATGTGACAGAGTAGAAACATAGAATTTTATAGTCTTTATGTTAGCAGGTCACCCAGTTTCTCCCATGCACTGGCTGGGTGTGTTTGAACCGCCAACCTGTCAGTTAGAAGCCGAGCCCTTAACCATCTTTTGCATCACCAGGGCTCTTGCCGATAGGTCAATGGATTTATATACAATCTTTTTTCCTTCTATATTACCAAAGTTACTCAGATGTTACTTATATCGTTTTATTTTAATTAACCATAAAATAAAAATAGACTTCTACTGAAGGGAAATATTTTAGAGATCAAGCCTAATAATTTTATTGATGAAAATTATAAATTAATCATTTCATTTTGTCAATGAAAACATGAAGCCCTGAAACTTTATTGCCTTGCTGATGACCACCAGCAGGTGAGAAGCATGGGAGGAAAGCTCACTGTTATCAGGGGTGATATCCATGGAAGATTTAGGGGCCATTTCCCCTGGAGCACAAACTCTGGTGGTGCAGTGGTTAAAGCATTTGGCTCCTAACCAAAACGTTGGCGGTTCGAACCCACGAGCCTCTCCACCAGAGAAAGATGAGGTAGTTTTCTTCTGTAAAGATTTACAGTATTGAAAATCCTATGGGGGCAGTTCTATTCTGTCCTGTGGGGTTGCTATGAATAAGAATCGACTTGATGGCAGCAGGTTTTTGAGTTTCCTCTGGAACAGAGTTTCTCAACTTCAGCACTATAAACATTTTGGGTCTGATAGTTCTTTGCTGTGGAAGGACTTTCCTAAGCTGTAGCATGTTTAGTAACATCCCTGGCCTCTACCCACAGAAATGCCAGTAGCATCCTTCATTTGTGAAAACCAATAAAAATACCTCCACACATTGTGAAATGTTCTTTTGGGGCCAAAATCACACCTGGTTGAGATAAGACTCTTCACCAAGGGGCAGAAAACAACTTCTTTTCCTTCAGTCAGACTGGCACCTGGCTACTAGTGTAATCTGAAAGGTTATAGTTTAATGGTGTTACTACCATACTCATTAACCAACACCAGTTTTATGAGACCTGATTTATTTCTGGTCTGTCATTACTCCTGGGCACAGCGCCAGAGAATCTCCTCTTTGTTGTGGTGTTGTTGTTATGTGCCATCGAGTCGGACCCGACTCATAGCAACCCCTCCTTGGGTTTCTGAGGGAGTATCGCTACAGAAGTAGATTGCCCCATCTTCCTTCTGAGGAGTAGCTGGTGGGTTTGAACTGCCAGCCTTCTGGTTAGCAGTCAAGTGCTTTAGGCACTGCACTACCAGAGCTCCCTAAACACCAGTTTTTGCCTTCAGCACTGTGAGGTTGTTAAAATCTCTGATTAACTTTTCAACTTCTTAGCAGTTGCTTTCTGATTGGTTTCATGGCATTTTATTTATGTATTTATTTTGCTAATTGTGATTTGGTGAAAGTTTACAGAGTGAATTCATTTTCTATACAACAGTTCATAAGCATTTTGTCTCATGACATTGATTGCAGTCCCCATAATATAGCAGCTCTCTTCTCACTTTGTCCCTGTGGTTACCTTTTCCCTTGTCCTTTCCATTACATCCCTGCCCTCTGAGCCAGCTTCTGTGCAAATACTGGCCTTCTGATTTCCCCTGAGGAGCTCTGGTAGCGTAGTGCCTAAGGCATTTGACTGCTAACCAAAAGGCTGGCAGTTCAAACCCACCAGCTACTCCTCAGAAGGAAGGTAGGGCAATCTACTTCCTTGGTGATACTGCCTTGGAAACCCAAGGAGGCATCTCTATGAGTTGGATTTTACTCAACAGCAGGGAATTGAGTTGATTTCTCATGGTTGATTGTTCAAAGGAGTGTACCTACCTCATGTAAATGTTCACCTTACATGGCTGTCTATTATTTGGCTGGAAGCCATGTGAGTGAGTTCAGTTCCAGGGCCAAAAGGTGACTAGCTGCCATAGTCTTGGGGGTTTCACCAAGCTCTATCAGACCAGTAAACCTAGTCTTTTTTAGGTTTCACGGCATTCTTGCTCTGATTGTGAGCAGCTTTTCTGTTGTTAGTTGCTGTGGAGTCAACTCCAACTCATGGGAACCTTGAAAAGTTGCCCAGTCCTGTGCCATCTTCATGACTGTTGGTATATTTGAGTCCATTGTAGCAGCTATTATATCCATCTCATGGAGGACTTTCCTCATTTTCACTGACTCTGTGCTTTACCAAACAGGATGTCCTTTTCTAGGGACTTGCCATTTCTGGTGATATGTCTAAACTAAGCAAGCCTAAGTCTCATCGTACTTGTTTCTAAGAAACATTCTGGTTGTATTTCTTCTAAGACTGGTTTGTTCATTCTTTTTACAGTCCACAGTTTATCCAACATTCTTGGCCAGCACCACAATTCAAATGCAGTTCGGAAGTCAGCAAATGCCTCCAGAGGAAATTGCATGTGGAATTTTTTCACTACTCTTTTGTCTTGGTCCTTGGTCCCTTATGTCCTGGCTTCTTTAGTAACCCTGAACTCCAACTTGTCTCCCCAGCCTTGTAAGACTGCAGCAAACCCCAGGTTCCTGCTTTGGCTACTATGTCCTGAGACCCACATAGACAAGTTTCCTAAGGGAGAAAAGCAGCAGTAAATGAAGGGTTCACTTCAACATATTTTTCTCCTTTTTAGGATCTTGGCCTCCCATGTCCTTTCTGTCTTGTTCACTGTAAGAATGAACAAGCTTTCAAATAGCTTTCAAATAGCTGTTTGTTTGTTTATTTCTCTCTACCCTTTATTGTTATTTTCAATAGGAGGGTTATTCTGATAAATATTGTTCCATCATGTTGGAAGAAGAAATCAACTTATTTATTTTTGCGCATGCAGTTCTATATTCCTAGGGTTGCCCTAGGATCTGCTATATATTCTCTTACCTTCAAGACCTACCTTAAATGCTATCTCTTTTCTGCGGGCATTTCCTTATGTTCCCATCTAGATGTGAACTCTTCCTTATTTTTTCACTGGCAATCTTTTTGCATACATTCTTTTAAAGCATGTATTACATTTTACCATGAATCTTATGTTTGTGTTTAGTCATCATTGGACAGTAGATTTAAAACAACTGGAGGGCAGGATAATTCCTTTCTCATCCTTGATTCCCTTGTATTACCCAAGATGAAGAATTACATGTTATGTTAGATAGAATTGAAATGATGCTAAGAAACAATTTAAAATAAGGAGTGGGCCTTTCATCTGGAACTAGAGTATATATCATACAAAATGTTTTTGGTATAATATAAACAGTGATCCTTTTTGTTATGTATTGCTAATGGCACTGTGTTATCTCTAATAAAATTAGGTCAGGGTATAAATAGTAAAACAAATCTAACTGGTTCCTTATATTTTATGGAATTATCATAATCATCATTATTACCATTCATTGGGGAGCTCTGGTGGCATAGTGCCTAAGACATTTGACTTCTAAATGGAAGACTGAAGGCTCAAAGCCACCAGCCACTCCTCCAAAGGAAGATTGGACCATTTATTGACCACGATGTATCTCACATTATGCTCTGAGTTTGCACGTAGATTATTCACTTAATCATCTCAGAAACTCTCTAGGATTAGGTTAATATCCTGAACTCACAGATAATAAATTTAAGCAACACGTCCCAAATCACACAGTTTATAGCAGAATTGGGACTTGAGCCCTAGTGAAATGCTAGAGTCTGAAGTACTTTGTGGTTTAGGGCATATATTATAGGATGGAAACACAATCAAAAAGAAGATAAGAATTTAAGAAACTCCTTTAGTTTACATACACAAATGCTTACTTATCTTGTTAAGTAAATCTAATAGATCTTAGGCAAATCCCTTCACATAGTGAGTCTCAATTTTTGTAACTTTAAAATGGGGATAAGTATTGTACTTAAAAAATTTCATTAATTCTAAAATACTAGTGAAGATTCTAGTGGTGTAGTGCCTAAGGCATTTGACTGCTAACCAGAAGGCTGGTGGTTCAGATCCACGAGCCACTCCTTGAAAGGAAGGTTGAGCAATCTATTTCCATAGTGATACCACCTTAGAAACCCAAGGAGGGGTCACTATGATTTGGATCTGACTCAACGGGAGTGAGTGAGAGTGGTTTTAAGATGTAACAGTATTTTATATATACTGAGAAAAGGCAACATCACAGCTTTGATAAGATATTTATTATAAGAAGCATCCAGATTTCAGAAGTGTTAAAAGCTTGTATATAACTACTGAAATACAATGTCATAAGTTTGTTATGAAGATTTTATGAGGTAATGGATATAAAGCAATTAATATAGAACCTGACACTTGGTGAGAGAGAGAGAGAATTTCTGCCATGGAGTCATCCGACTCAGCGACTCCTCCTTGGGTTTCTGAGGCGGTATCACTACAGAAGTAGATTGCCCACTCCTTCCCAGGAGTGGCTGGTGGGTTTGAATTGCCAGCCTTCTGGTTAGCAGTCAAATGCCTTAGGGACTATGCCACCAGAGCTCCTGACACATGGTAAGTGCTAAATAAATTATTAGTCAATTTATAACTGCATAAAATATTGACAATGCACAAGTACATAATCTAAGAACCCTTGTGTAGTTGACAATGGAAAGAAATGGAATCCATTGAAATAGAATGCTGTATTAAACTGCCAAATAACTTTTTTTTTTTTTAAGAAAATAATTAAAAGCATGCTGCTACCAACTGGAGTGTGTAAGAATTAACCCAGCTGGAGGAACTCTGGTCTACTCCAGTAATTGTAATCAAACGTTCTCCTCCAGGTTTAAAGCAGGCGCAGGCCAAGGGCACTGCAGAAAATGTATGAGCTATATTTGGAGAGAATGATTTCACACCACTCCTCCCTGAATGATATGCTTAAGCAGGAACTGCAACAACTTCACTGTGAGAGGAGTACTTCTGAGGTTATCAGAGGGGAGGGAGAACTGGAACAAGTTAATATAACGTGAACCACACAGATTGTAATAGAAAATGTAATTGATGTGCTGGGATTTGTCCGAAGACAGTCAGAAGATATGAAAAAGCAGAATTGGCAAACTCTCTACCTTTTCCTTATCTCACAGTAATGACATTTTAATGATGCCACAAAAGAAAAAAATATGTATCTCATCTGAGTGGATGAATATAGTATCTAGTTAAAATAGATTTGATCCTTTCCAATTTTCTTAGACATTCTGGTCATATGGAAAGGAGGGTAATATACTGTACAGATAAAATCCCCTTTTCACAGAGCCCATGTTGCATGTATTGTCAGTTGATGTAGAAGACCTATGACCACTCACATGTATCATCATTTTCCTCTGAGCACCTCTATGTACAAAAAGCAAAGAAACTAACCTGTTGAGAATTTGCTATGGATCAGGCATTGGATTACATTGCCACATCATTATTTAGATAGATTACATTAGATAGACTCTAGGACCAGATACAAACCTCAGCTCTTCCTCATTGGCTTTTCTACATGGGACAAGTTACCCAACTTCCTTGCCTCAGTTTCCTTGTATGTAAAATGAGAATACTACTACTAATAATAGAATCTGTTTCTTGGGGGAACTTGTGAGGATTAAATGAGCAAAGCATTTAGAGAATAAAATAACTACTGTAAAATCATTCACCAATAAGAAAGAAGTTTGTGGTGCTAGAACTTTCACCTATTTTAATCCAAAGCCTATACTTTTTGTCTGTAATAAAGTGGTTTTCCATGCTAATTAGCATTTAATATCATTACACGCTACAGGTCACATTAAATTGGTGGCACCCTTGATTTCTAGGAGCACTGGAATATTAAGATAGATGAACTATTTTTCCTTATGTTTATATTCTTCCTACTTTGAACATTGGCATTAGATTCTCTTGAGATTTCAGGTAAAAGAATACACATTAGAAGATTATACTCTGAATTATACTTAAAATCGTAGTTTATATTTGACATAGTGCTTTCCTAGGAGCTCTGGTAGCATAGTGCCTAAGGCACTTGACTGCTAACCAGAAGGCTGG
>NW_006921663.1:255222-259345 GCF_000298275.1 Orycteropus afer afer
ATAGTGCCTAAGGCACTTGACTGCTAACCAGAAGGCTGGTGGTTCAAACCCACCAGCCACTCCTCGGAAGGAAGGTTGGGCAATCCTACTTCTGTAGTGACACTGCCTCGAAAACCCAAGGAGGGGTCGCTATGAGTCAGGGCTGACTTGACGGCAAATAACAACAACAACAACAATTTCATTTGACCCTTATAATAGCATTACATAGATGAAAGAGACTCTATTATCTCGTCCTACAGAATTTTTTATAGGGAAGGTAGCATTTGAAAGTAAGGCAGAGTTGTGATAAGAGTAGATGCTGGGGGTAGAGAAAACTGTTTATTTGATTGTTGAGGGAAGGTGAGTGGGCTGGAGAGAGTAATGGGTGGGTTGTATGGCAGGTGAGACTAGAAAAATAGGTTGAGATGGGAAGAATGCTAAGGATTTTGGACATTTTCTTATAGGTGACAGGAAACTATTAAAAGTTTTTAAGCAAACATTATCAGGTGTCTATTTTAGAAAAAACTGCTAGCTGTACTGAATAGTGTGTATAGAAGATATTGGTTTCCGCAAATGATAATCAGGAAGCTGATGACAGTAGTCTAGAGATTTCAGAAATAACTTCTAGAAATTGGTGCTTGAATATGAGGATGCAATAAAAAATGATTGTGACATTTTTGATGGGTGAATGGTGGATAATGCCAATATAAAAAGGAGGAATACAAGAGAAAGAAGAGATTTGTAAAGGAAATGTAGATTTACTGTTGGGCATTGTGATGGTTAAGGTTGTGTGTCAACTTGGCTGGGCAGTGACTCTCAGTGGTTTGGCAGTTATGATGTGGTCATCCCCCATGATAAGATCTGGAATAATGTAATCACTTCTATGATGAAATCTGAAATGAACAGCCAGTCAGTTGAAAGGGAATTTCCATGGGGATGTGGCCTGAATCCAAGATATACAGATGTTCTGACAAGGCTTTCTGGCTTTTTGTTCAGTCTGGATCCTGCATCTGTCTTGTTGTCATTTGATCTCTGATTCTTTGGACTTGAGCCAGCAGCCTGCCATATTGCCTGCTAATCTTGGATTCATCAGCCTCCACAGCCCGTGAGCCAGCAGCCTACCATCTGACTTACCAATCTTGGGTTCATCACCCACTGCAGCTACATGATTCTGAAGAAGGCTCCAGCCTGAGATCTGACCCATGGACTTGGGACTTGCCAGCCTCTACAACCACCTGAGCCATTTCCTTGAGATAAATCTCTGTCTATATACATATAGGAGCTCTGGTGGTGTAGTAGGTAAGGCATATGGCTGCTAACCAGAAGGTCAGCAGTTCAAACCTACTAGCTGCTCTGTGGGAGGAAGATGAGGCAATCTATAGATTTACAGCCTTGGAAACCTGATGGAGGTTGCCATGAGTTGGAAGCAACTTGATAGCAGTGGGTTTGGTTTGGTTTATATACCTATATATGAGACTCACTGGTTTTACTTCTGTAGAGAACCTGGCCTAAGACGTGTATGTTATTTTTGAGATTGCAGGGCTGGACACACAGCTGCTGGTATCATTAACAAAGTGTTGATAGTTGAAACTATGAGAGTTTTGCCTAGAACAGAGCCTTAGAGGGAAAACAGTATTTTGGAGATTGATAGTAGAAAAGGACTTAAAGTGGGATCAGAGGAAAACCAAAAAGAATAACATCATGAAAACCTAAGAGTGACAGAATTTCAGTAAAGAGGTACATAGCAATGGCCTATGATAATTTACTTGTATAAGCTGATATTAAAAGCCCCTTCTAGCTATCATGTTGAACCTTAATTTGGAAGTCTCCTTTGGATTTATCCAAGGGCATATGATAAAATTAGGTAAATAGGTAAATTTCAATAAATTCTTTGATTCACAAAACAATCTCCAGTGGCCTATTCCAACTTATTTTAGGGTATGGATTTGTTACTGCTATTGCTAATCCTGGCATTTAAATCTCTAGAAAAAAATGTGTCAATGATTGGTTGCCCAGAATATATAGATTTCAGAACACTCTAAATTTAACTCAGCCTTCTAAGCAATATGCAAACAGGTTGGTATAAAAATGAGGAAAAAGCATAATCATCATATTAATATTTAGATGCAAAATAATGATAGGGATAAACAAGATTGGGGGCTGAAATCAGGATGTAAGAAGTGTGTGTGTGTGTGTGTGTGTGTGTGTGTGTAGACAGACAGACAGAGATCACCCTGATGGTTCTGAAAGTGCCTAAATTCTTTACTTGGGCCATACTGTAATGATATCAACTTACACATAATTTCCAAAATTATAATAATATAAACTGGTGGTTCAGAATCTTCATTTTTTTTTTGTTTTGTTTTGTTTTTTTGATCATTGTTGATGCCATTGCAAATACTGGCATGTCACCAACTATGACTTTTTTTGCAAAAGAAAGAGATAGTTTGGGTATTTCTTATGACTATAACCAATTGGATTTGAGACATTAAGTAGCATCATCAAACATAATTGTTATTATACTGTGTGTCATACATTGACAGTTTCAGAGAGAGGAAAGCAATATTTTTCATAAGCTTGAATGTGCCATTGTTACAATATAAAGAGATCTAAAGGTAAAATCTAATCATTAGAACCTTGAAATCTTGTAATTCACTCCACCCTCTTAAGCAATGGAAGTATTTCAGAATTCTTCTGCTACCATTTATGTTGGAAAGTTACTGTTTGTCTTCTCTCACTACTGCTAACTTTATTGGAGATGATTCCAAATAGATAAAAGAAAAGACTTCTGCACTCGAATTTTGCCAAGTGAGGTAAGGAGATTAAGTGATGACTCTTGTGTTTGTGCTTGGTAATAAGTAATAAGGACGAGCAGAAACCTTTTTTTGGATTTTTACTGCTGATCTCTGACCTACAGTGTAGGAGCTTTCTTTCTCCTCTTTATGTTCCTCACATCAGTGGCCAAACGTGGTCCCCTGGGCTCACAGGTGAACCAATTAGGTGATGTGCACAAATTAAGAAACTTGACCTTCACCCTTTTCATCTCATGACTACAAACCTCATCACCTCTTGCTTCTCTTTACAATTTCTGATCAGAACACACTGTCCTAATAGGTGTTTCCCTATTGCAGTGTAACCTGGTTAAACTAGTGTGAGTTTATTCAGAACTGAAGCCAAGCTACTTGCATTTTTTCCTGAGTCTTAAGGTCTTGTCCTTTTTTTTTAAAAAAAAAGTAAGTATCTCCGATCTTTGTATTTTGAGTTTTGTATGAATGGGTTCATCCTGGTAACTGAGAGAAAAGAACTTGACACCAGAAACTTCCACACTAATGTTTCTGAGATTTCCTGTAAATGTTGTTGTTAGGTGTCTTCTAGTGGACCTTGACTCTTAGTGAGCCAATGTACAACAAAATGAAACAATACTCAGTACTTCATCATCCTCACAATTGTTGCTTTGTTTGAGCCCATTGTTGTACCCACTGTGCCAGTCTATCTTTTGAGGATCTTCCTCTTTTTCGCTGACCCTCTACTTTACTAAGTATGAGGTTATTTTTCAAGGACTAGTCCCTCCTAATAACATGTTCAAAGTAAGTGAGCTGATGTCTTGTCATCCTCTCTTCTAATGAACAATATGACTATATGTCTTCTAAGACAGATTTGTTTGTTCTTCTGGAAGTCCATGGAATATTCAATATTTTTCACCAACACCATAATTCAAAGATATCAATTCTTCTTTGATCTTCTTTATTCATTGTTCAACTTTTGCATGATTATGAGCTGACTGAAAAAAATGTGGCTTGGGTTCACTGAAAAAAAAAAAAAACCCGAGTTATTCAACTCATAGCAACCCCTCCTTGGTTTTCCAAGGTGGTATCACTATGGAAGTAGGTTGCCCAAATTTCCTTCCAAGGAGTGGCTGGTGGGTTTGAACTGCCAGCTTTCTGGTTAGCAGTCAAATGCCTTAGGTGCTACAGCACCAGAGATCCTATGGCTTGGGTTACACACACCTTGTTTCTCAAAGTGATTCTTTTTTTTTTTTTTCCCCCTTTAATTTTATTTTGATTTGGGTGAAGATTTACAGAGTAAATTCACTTTTCATACAGCAGTTCACATATACTTTGTCTCATGTCATTGACCAAAATTT
>NW_006921663.1:262760-266234 GCF_000298275.1 Orycteropus afer afer
CATAGTGCCTAAGGCACTTGACTGCTAACCAGAAGGCTGGCGGTTCAACCCACCAGCCACTCCTCAGAAGGAAGGTTGGGCAATCCTACTTTCGTAGTGATATTGCCTCGGAAACCCAAGGAGGGGTCACTATGAGTAGGGGCCGACTCGACGGCAAATAACAACAACAACAACGTCTTAAGTGATAATATTCCAGGAGTTTAGTGTCTTTATAAAAATGTCCATATAGTATGACCATGTGTTAACTCCATTTACTTAGCAGGTAAATGTAGTAGACTGACATCTGCTCTGCCAGACGTTTACTAATAGCACCTAACACAGCCATGAAGAGAAGGGCCTCTGAGGAGAGGAAAAGTGTCTTTTTTTCTCTAAAACCAGTAAAATCTTAATCAGGGAACAAGAAAGAAAAGCATGGAGACTGCAACCCACCACCACACTGGTCATCCTAAGCTATGTTTTGTTAATACCTGGTGAAGAAGCATTGCAGTAACAACAAAATCACATGTGAATTACCTACAGTTGTTCTTGTTTTTACTCTTATTTATTCAATTGTTTATTTTGTTTAAGAAGCTTGTGTACAGTTCATTCCAAGGCATGAGGTACATTTCTCAACCATTCAAAGTGAATTTAGAAGTTAAGATGATCTAAAACCAAAAAGCAACCCCATTGCCATCGGGTTGGCTCTGACCCAAAGCAACCCTATGTATAGCAAAATGAAACACTGCCCAGTTGTGCATCATCCTCAAAATCCTTGCTATACCTGAGCCCACTGTTGCAGCCACTGTGTCAGTCCATCTCATTGAGATTCTACCCTTTTTCCCTGACCCTCCATTTTGCCAAGCATGATATCCTTCTCCAGGGAATAGTCCCTTCTGACAACATGACCCAAGTAGGTGAGATGAAGAAGAAGGTCAGAGAAGGTAGAATGTGGTTAAATGACTATTTGTGCTGTAAGGCTGACATGGCTTTTAGGAAAATAAATGATCAAGCAGTAATTATCTCATGTGTGGGTTATATTGTTTTTCCTCCTAGTTTCTGACACTTTTTTTTGGCTGCTCTATTTTTTTCTTTTTTTTAATGGGCAAACTAAGAAATGAAACCCCAGTCAATATTTTTCTACTTGTTAACAGTGTTGGTATACTTACTGGAGAAGTGGTTTAAAGAAAAGACTAAACTGCATTATTACTTATACATTACTTGTGGTTATACTTTATAGCTTATTGTAAATACATCTATTTCCCTAGCATCCTATGCAGTGCTCTAGACCATATGAATTCCAGTTTAGGTATGCTGTAGCTAGTGAATGCTGGAAAGGGGAAAAGTGCAATAAAATTATGCCCCTGTATTGATTTTGCTTTATATTGGTGCACTCTGCAAAATGAAGGTCTGACATCCCTGGTGCCATTACTTACTTAATAGTAGATATACAGTATTTGTATCAGAGATATGAGGGCTTATTGTCACTTTGGATGTGGTAAAAGATAAAATATTACTTCTTTCTATTAGTGAAAGGATTCCAGTATTCAGTTTCTACTTGGAGATGAAAATCTCTTGCCTCATCTTTTCCAAGAAAGAATTATATCTTTCTGGTCTTGCTTTTTTTTTTTTTCTTGGAAAGATTTTGAAAGGACTTGAAGATTGTCTTAAATATATAAAGACTAGAACATAATTAGAACACTATAAAGAGTTAGGAAAACAGTTAGTGTTTGGGTAAAGAAATAAAATCTAGATATGAGCTGGTAATTCCTAGACCTTTGAGGTCTGTATTACATTGTTTTCAACTTTCATCTACAGTCCTATAAAAGTTTAAATCTTTATCTAAGAATGATTTAGCTTTCTGGGTAGGCTTACATTTTCATGGCTATCCTGAGATCTTAGATCATATCTCTGTTTCATATTGCATTGGTCCAAACCTAATCCAATTTTGGATAAGTGTGCACACATTCTCCAAAACAAAGACATTACTAATATACACCTGCACTCACTAACTCATTCGTTCACTTGTTTTTGAGTACAGAATTTTACTAGAAATCTGAGGGAGCCACCTTACAAACTCTATGGCTCAATATTACAGGTTAGATATTATTTTTCTCAATTTTTTTTGAAAGTTTGGACATTCTGCTCATTGCCATCATGTTGAGTTCTTCCCTATATTCAAACCAGCATCACTGTTCCCTGTCTCCACTTATCCCCCTGAAGGAGGAGATAGTGCCTCAGAAGGCAAAATAATGCTTACTAATACTTGTGCTTTTACATGTGGCTTTTCCACAGATTTCTCAGGAGTCCCATTAGATTCATTTTTGGTGTGAGACAATGTTGGAGTGAAGTTCTCATGGTGGCAGTATAAGAATTTGACCATCAGTCACCAGAACATTTTCTTAATCCTTCTCCCATGCAGAGTCCAGTTTCAAACTTCCCCTGGCTCTTCTCTCCTCCCTCTTTTCTCTCTTCTATACCTGCCTGTTCCAGAACAATCACTCACTCACTGCCGTTGAGTCAGATCCAATTCATAGTGACCCCTTCTTGGATTTCTGAGGTGGTATCACTACGGAAGTAAATTGCCCAATCTTCCTTCTGAGGAGTCAACTGCCTTAGGCATTATGCCACCAGAGCTCCTTCCAGAACAATACAGTTCTCTGTTGTTTGCTGAAAAGCAGTTTCACCCTCTTGTCTGCACCTTTGGAAGCAGTAGATTATCTTCTCTTGAGTTCTCTCATCTTCTCTCTCAATCAAAGACACTTCCCTCTTTTAGAGTAAATCTGTAGAGAGTTATGGCAAGATGGAGGACTAGGCAGAAAGACTGCACAGACCCTTCTTCAACAAAGAAAAGGGAAAACAATTAACACAGACACAGAAGATCATCTTGGACCCCTGAGCCTTGAAGGGAAAGATATAGAAGTGGACTAAACCCCAAGTAACAGAAGAATTTGCGTGAAAATACCAAAAAAAGGAGACATATGGAGCTGTGGTCTGGCAGCGATCCTGAGTGATCCTAATGGCACAGACAGCTTGGAGATTCCCGAGTGGTGGTAGGACCTAAGAATTAACCTAAAAATCAGCCCTGCTGGCCAGGGACTGCACAGAGGATTGCTCTGGTGGCTGGGGAATAAATGGAGAAGGTGAAGAGAAAGGCGAGCTGAGCTTGGACTTTTGCCAGTCTGGAGGACACTGCCATTTTGAAGGTTTAAAAGTGGCATGACTATTTTGGATATTTAAAGAGACAGCACTCTGGCAGATTCCTGGGGCTTAAGAACATGTTCTGCTTTCCAGCAACCCCAAGGACACTCCAGACCTGTAAGACTGAAAAGGTACCACATTCCTCTTGTTACTCTTATACCCCACACCCGCTTGGTGAATAGAGGTGTGGCCATCCCCCACTCCCACCTACCTTCTTGGCCCACAGGAACTCTATCACAGTCTGTGTGCTCAGACGGGGCCTGGGTGCCCTACACTGTCCTCCACCAATTTTTTTTT
>NW_006921663.1:268817-270410 GCF_000298275.1 Orycteropus afer afer
GTGGTGCAGTGCCTAAGACATTTGACTTCTAACCAGAAAGTTGGTGGTTCAAACCCACCAGCCAGTCCACGGAAGGAAGACAGGGCAGTCTACTTCCATAATGATTTACTGCCTCAGAAACCCAGTGGAGGTCACTATGAGTCAGAATTGACTCGATGGTAGTGGGTTATACATATATATATATATATAACAAATTAGTTTTGCATAAATGGAATCACTTTCTATCTTATATTTTCCCTTAGAATTATGTTTTTGAGATTCACCCATTTTAAAGCATGTAGGATATTCCGTTGCATGAACATGCAACTGTTTATCCATTTTATCAGCTTTTTTGTTAATAGACATTTGAGGCTTTTCTTTTATTTATTTATTTATTTTAACAGTTTTGCTCCATACAAGAGAAGGGTTTGGATGGGTAGTGGGATTCCATGTCTTTTCTGGAGAACTATACTCTTTCATGCATGGCTGCACCACCAAGGAGAGCCCTCTTTCCAGTCTCCTGCCCTGCTTCAGTCTTTCTGGGGAGACTTATGTAAGACAACTTAAGAACGAGTGAAAACTCCTCTGTGTTTGGAGCCCTGTGCTATTCCAGATTGACATGCCAGCCTGCATGTGTTGTTATTGTTAGGTGCCGTTGAGTTGTCTATGATTCATAGCTATGGTATGTACAACAGAACAAAAAATTCCCAATCCTTTGCCATTGTTGCATTGTTTGCCATACTTGGGCCTGTTGTCGCAGTCACTGTGTCAATCTATCTCATTGAGGGTCTTCCCCTTTTTCACTGATCCTCTACCGCACATGGCCTCCAGTAATTCCTTAATAAAATGGTAGCTATTTCTTACCTTCTTGTATGAAGCTGCCCCCTCCAGGTGAACCAGTCTACATGCTCTGTTTCTCCTTACAGGGGTGCATTCTTCCTTAGAATTCAGGTTCCTCTTATAAAGGAGGGGAGCTCTGGTAGCATAGTGCCTCAGGCACTGGACTGCTAACCAGAGGGCTGGCGGTTCAAACCCACCAGCAACTCCTCAGAAGGAAGAAGATAGGGCAGTCTACTTCCATAGTGATACTGCCTCGGAAACCCAAGGAGGGGTCACTATGAGTCGGGTCCGACTCAATGGAACATAACAACAACAACAACAACTTATAAAGGTGACATGTATATATATATGTTGTTTTTGTTAGGTGCCATTGAGTCATCTCCAGCACATAGCAACAGTCCATACAACAGAAGGAAACACTGCCTGATCCTGTGCCAGCCTCACAATGCCTGCTATACCTGAGCCCATCACTGCGGCCACTGTGTCAATCCATCTTGTTAAGGGTCTTCCCCTTTTCTGTTGAACCTCCACTTTACCAAGCATGATAGCCTTCTCCAGGGAATGGTTCCTTCTGACAATATGACCAAAGTAGGTAAGATGAAGTCTGGCCTTTCTCGCTTCCGAGGAGCATTCCAGTTGCACTTCTTCCAGGACAGATTTGTTAGTTCTTTTGGCAGTCCATGGTATTTCAGTATTCTTCACCAACAGCACAACTCAAAATCATCAACTCTTCTTTGGTCTTCCTTATTCATTGTCCATCTCTCACATGCCTAT
>NW_006921663.1:270620-271402 GCF_000298275.1 Orycteropus afer afer
CATTTTCTTTATGTTGAGGTGTAATCCATACTGCAGACTGTAGTCTTTAATCTTCATCAGCAAGTGCTTCAAATCATCCTCACTTTCAGCAAGCAAAGTTGTGTCATCTGCATATCGTAGGTTGTTAATGAGTCTTCCTCCAATCCTGATGCCATGCTCTTCTTTGTATAGTCCAGCTTCTCAGATTATTTGCTCAGCATACAGATTGAATAAGTATGGTGAAAGGACACAACCCTGACATACTCCCTTCCTGATTTTAAACCATGCAGTGTCCCCTTGTTCTGTTTGAATGACAGCCTCCTGGTCTATGTACAGGGTTTTCATGAGCACAATGAAATGTTATGTAATTCCCATTCTTCTCAATGTTATCTATAATTTGTCGTGATCCACACAATCAAATGCTTTTGCATAGTCAATAAAACACAAGTAAACATCTTTCGGGTATTCTTTGCTTTCAGCCAAGATCCATCTAACATCAGCAATGATATCCATGTTTCCACGTCTTCTTCTGGATCCATCTTGCATTTCTGGAAGTTCTTTGTCAATATACTGCTGCAAATGATTTTGAATTATCTTCAGTAATATTTCACTTGTGTGTGATATTGATGGTATTGTTTGATAATTTGCTCATTCTGTGGGATCACCTTTCTTTGGAATGGGTACAAATATGGATCTCTTCCAGTCAGATGGCCAGGTACCTGTCTTCCAATTTTCTTGGCAAAAATGAGTAAGTGCCCCCAGCATTGCAATCCTTTGTTGAGACATCTCAATGGGTATTCCAT
>NW_006921663.1:272382-273674 GCF_000298275.1 Orycteropus afer afer
CTTCTGGCAAAGTCCATGTATATAGCCATCATTTGTGTTGTTGAAAAAGGTATTTGCAATGAATAAGTCATTGGTCTTGCAAAATTTTATCATTCAATCTCCAGTGTTATTTCTATCACCAAGGCATTATTTTCCTTGAATCAACTACCAGTGATTCTCCTTTGTTTCTAACTTTTCATTCCAATCACCAGTGATAATCAACACATCTTGATTGCATATTTGGTCAATTTCAGACTACAAAAGTTGATAAACATCTTCAATTTCCTTATCTTTGGCTTTGGTGGTAGGTGTGTAAATTTGGATAATCATATTATTAGCCAGTCTTCCTTGTAGGCATATGTCTCTGGTGACTAAGGCATTTGACTGCTAACCAGAAGGCTCGGAAGGAATATTGGGCAATCTACCTCCATAAAGATACTGCCTTGGAAACCCAAGGAGGGGTCACTGTGAGTCAGGTCCCACTCGATGGCAATGAGGGTTTTTGTTTGTTTGTTTGTTTGTTTTTTTGGTATATACATCATGTAATTGATATATGTATCAACTCTCTGATGAGATGAAGAAAATTTATGATTTTGTAGGGTTTTTTTGTTGTTATTTTTTAATTTCCACATTATGTGGGAGCAGCAGTCTTTTCAGCTTCCTAAATCATATGCAGAAGCAGACGCCTAATTTTCTAGTATTTTAGTTTTATGTACTTCTTGTTCCACACATTAGATTCAAATTTTAGTTATTTTATATAGTGTTTACCTGGATTTTCATAAATATTTGCCAAGATTTGGCTCATTATATCTTCTTGCATTTGAGAAATTTTGGTAACAGTTTACTTATTCATAAAGCCCATTCTTTTGAAGTTTTTTTTTAGAGGGGGTATGGTAGTTAAGTTTGTGTGTCAACTTGGCTGGGCCTGGTTGAGTGGCTGGGCAGCTGGATATCATATTCCCCATGATGAGACTGGTAATCACCTCCATGGTGGAATCCACTGTGAGCACTGAGTAGCTGCTTTAGGTGTGGTCTGCTTTCTGTATATAAGGAGAAGCCTTAGGGAACAGTCTCTAGCTTATAGCACACTTGAGCCCTGCATGTTGCCGTGTCATTGTTTCAGCAGCCTGCCATGCTCTGCCAACCTTGGGACTTTCGATGGACTTGAATTAATGGCCTGCTGTGTGTTTTGGTAATATCAGGACTGTGCCTTTTCACTTGTCAAGAAAAGCCTCCAGCTTCAGTGGGCCATGAGGAGGAGGCAGAGCTGAAGCCCAAGACTGAGGGGCTTTCACCCAGCCCCTAGAACCTGG
>NW_006921663.1:281550-283039 GCF_000298275.1 Orycteropus afer afer
AGCCAAGGGGGATTCAGGCTCTTCTTGGTGGTTTTTCATCATTGGCCTGTTGATAGATTAGGAGGTGGTGGCTCTCGCTCAGTAAGTGAAGTTGCAGGAATTGTGGGTGTAGTTGTATGTTATGAAGACTGTTGCTGTCTACCACTCAGTTAGACAAAAATTACAATTGAATAACCATTAAAAAAACTAAAAGCACATGGACAAAAAATACACCATGTAATTACACAGGAACAGTAACCAAAAAAAGAAAAAAGGGAGAAAAGGAAAAGAAAAAAACAAGAAAACCTGCAATATATGGGGATAGGCACTAAGAGAAAATAGGTAAAGAAGGAGAATAATAAAAAGAAAAACAAGGAATGGGGTTAACCATGAGAAAAAAGGGAGAAAAAGAAAAAAAAAGAATTTAAATTAAAAAAAAAAAAAAATTAACCAGGAACAGGGAAGAGAAATAAAGGCTGTAAAGTAGGACCTGAAAGGGGAAGAATAAAGAATAATATGAATAAAAGTAACAAGGACAAAAGTATTAGTAATAATAGTAGTTTTAAAACAGACAAATACAAGGAAACAAAACACCAGAAAAAAAAAAAGAGAAAAAGAAAAAAAAAAATCGGTGGAGAACAGGGCAGGGCACCCAGACTCTGTCCAAGCACACAGACTGGGATGGAGTTCCTGCGGGCCCAGAAGGTGGGTGAGAGTGGGGGATGGCTGCATCTCCATTCACCAAGCATGTATAGGGTATAAGAGCAACAAGAGGAATGTTGCTACTTTTCAGTTGTGCAGGTCTGGAGTGTCCTTGGGGTTACTGGCAAGCAGAACCTGTTCTTAAGCCCCTGGAGTCTGGTAGAGCGCTGTCTCTTTAAATATCCAAAATGGTCAAGCTGCTTGTAAACATTGAAAATGGCAGTGTCCTCTGGACCAGCAAAAGTCCACAGCTCAGCCAGTCTTCCTCTTCACCACTGCTTCCCCTTTTATTCCACAGCCACCAGAGCAGTCCTCTGTGCAGTCTCTTGCTAGCAGGCTGATTTTTAGGTTAATTCTTAGGTCCTGCCACCACTCGGGAATTTCCAAGATGTCTGTACCATCAGGATCACTCAGGATTGCTGCCAGACTGCAGGTCCGTATGTCTCCTTTTTTGGTATTTTCATGCAAATTCTTCTGCTAGTTGGGGTTTAGTCCACTTCTATATCCTTCCCTTCAAGGCTCAGGTGTCCAGGATAATCTTCTGTGTCTGTGTTAATTGGTTCCCCTTTTCTTTGTTAAAGAGGGTCTGTGCAGTCTTTCTGCCTATTCTGCCATCTTGAAATCGAAAATCTTTCCTAACATTTTAAAGAAAAATTTTCAGTCTTTTAGCTCTGGTAGCATAGTGCCTAAGGCACTTGACTGCTAACAACAAGGCTGGCAGTTCAAACCCACCAGCCACTCCTCGGAAGGAAGATGGGGCAATCTACTTCTGTAGTGATACTGCCTCGGAAACGCAAGGAGGGTTCAC
>NW_006921663.1:283269-286393 GCF_000298275.1 Orycteropus afer afer
TTTTTCCATATGCTTCTTCAGAAGCCTCAGATAAGTGAATGGTGAATATTTACATTTTTATCTTCTCTATCTCTGAACCTCATTTTACATTTTTTTTTTCCTTCACTGTATTCTGAGTATTATTTCAGGTCTGTCTTCTAGTTCACTAGTTATCCCTTCAGCTATGATTCTATCATCTATTGAAATTGTCCATTGACTTTTAACTATTATTTATAGTGGTGGGTGCCATTGAATCAGCTCTGACTCTTAGTGAGTGACCCTATGCACAACAGAATGAAACATTGCTTGGTCATGTGTCATACTCACAATCTTTGCTATGTTTAAGCCCATTGTTGCAGCCTCTGTGTCAACCCACCTTGTTGAGGGTCTTCCCCTTTTTAGTTGATCCTCTGCTTTACCAAGCATGGTATCTTTCTCCAGGGACTGGTCCCTACTAACAACATGACCAAAGTACGTAAGATGAAGTCTGAACATTCTCTCTTCTAAGGAGCATTCTGGCTGTACTTCATCCAAGACAAACCTGTTCTTTCTTCTGTCAGTCCATGGTATTTTCAGTATGTTTCACCACCATCACCGTTCAAAGGCATCAGGTCTTTTTCAGTCTTCCTTATTCACTGTCCAGCTTTACATGCATATGAGGTAATTCAAAATACTATGGGTTAGGCATAACTGACTCTTCAAAGTGGCATCTTTGCTCTTCAATAAAGAGGTCTTTTGTACTACATTTGCCCAGTGCAATATGATGTATGATTTCTTGACTGTTGCTACCATGGATTTTGATTGTGGATCCAAGTAAAATGAAATCTTTGACAACTTCAATCTTTTCTCCATTTATCATGATGTTGCTTATTGAACCAGATGTGAGGATTTTTATTCATTTTATGCTGAAGTTTAGGAGCTCTGGTTCTGTAGTGCCTAAGGCATTTGACTGCTAACCAGAAGGCTGGCAGTTCAAATCCACCAGCCACTCCTTGGAGGGAAGATTTGGCAATCTACTTCTGTAGCAATGTTGTTGTTGTTGATATGTGCCGTCGAGTCGGCCCCGACTCATAGCGACCCCTCCTTGGGTTTCCGAGGCAGTATCACTACGGAAGTAGGATTGCCCAACCTTCCTTCTGAGGAGTGGCTGGTGGGTTTGAACCACCAGCCTTATCGCCTCAAAAACCCAAGGAGGGGTCACTGTGAATTGGATCCAACTCAGTGGCAGTGGGTTTGGTTTGGTTTTATACTAAAGTGTAATCCATACTGAAGCCTGTAGTCTTTAATCTTTATCATTAAGTGCTCCAAGTCATCTTAACTTTCAACAAGCAAGGTTATTTATCTGCATATCACATTTTTTTTTTAAATTTTTATTGTGATTTGGATAAAAGCTTATAGAGTAAATTCATTTTCCATACAGCAGTTCACATACTGTGAAAGAGTTTTCTCATGACATTGGCTGCAATTTCCCACAATGCAACAGCTCTCTTTTCACTTCCACCCCATAGGTACCTCTTCCCTGTGTCCTTCCCTCCCATGCCCTCCTGCCCCCTGAGCTATCTCCCTGTGTATACACAGCCCTTCTATTCTCCCATGATTGATCTTTCCAAGGAGTTTATCTACCTAATGTAAACATTCAACTCATATGCCTGTCTTTTGATTCAATTCCAGACCTGAAGGGCAGTTAGGGGCCATAGTCCCAGGGGTTCCATCAGGCTCAACCGGACTTGCAAACCTCATCCCCCCCCCCCTTTTTTATTTTTTATGATTTTGAGTTTTGTTCCACATTGTTCTCCCACTCTATCCATAATCTCCTACATAGATTCCCCCTCCAAGTGGTTGATGGTGGTAGTTGGACACCATCCAGTTCTTTTGGTCTCATAGATGTATAGGCTGAGGAGTGCGTGGTATACCAGTTGCTTGGACAAATTGTTTCCATGCATCTTTGGCTTTCTTCATTCTTTTTTGCTCTGGATGAGGAGAGACCCATCATTGAATCTAGATGGACGCTTGCAAGCTTTTAAGATCCCAGTCGCTAGTCACCAAAGTATATGTGAAACAATGTTTTTGTTTAGTATGTTAGGCCAATTGAGCTTGATGTCCCCTGAGACCATGGTCCTGAGCCCACAGGTCCAAATACTCACTCCTTTTGGGTAGCTGGCTGTGGCCAAGAAGTGACTACAACCTTTCCCTTGTCAGCATCCACATACACACACATTTGTAGAAACATTGTCTGCCAACCCTACACACGGTCATGGGCACACTCCCCCCTGCCCCCGCATAGCCATACCTAATCATTCAGCCTGTCCACCCATCTATCCACCCATGTATCAATTTTTGCCATCACTTACAATGCAATACTGTATGGGCAAAAGTGTTTATCATTGTTGTCTGTACCTCCCATGCACCTCTCCAGGTCTTCCTCTTCCTTCATGCAATCATGTTGATCACTCACATTTGGTACATTGCCCTTCCCTTCACCCCAATCAATACTTGTCTCTACCTATCTAGTATGTATATCACAGGTTGTTAATGAGTCTTCTTCCAATCCTGGTTCTGCATTCTTCTTCAAATAGTCCAAACCAAACTCTAAACTCACTGCCTTCGAGTTGGATCTGACTCACAGTGACCCCTCCTTGGGTTTCCAAGACGATATCACTACAGAAATAAATTGCCCAATGTTCCTTCCAAGGAGTGGCTGGTGGATTTGAACTACCAGCCTTCTGGTTAGCACTCAAATACCTTAAGCAGTCCAGCTTCTCATATTGTTTGCTCAGCATACATAAGTATGGTGAAAGGATACAACCTCATGCACACCTTTACTGATTTTAAACCATGCAGTATCCCTTGTTCTGTTTGAACGATTGCCTCTTGGTCTATGTGTAGGTTCCTCATGAGTACAATTAAATGCTCTGGAATTCCTTTTCTTTACAATGTTATCCATAATGTGTTATGATCCATGCAGTAAAATGCCTTTACATAGTCACTAAAGCACAGGTAAACATTGTGGTGATTATGTTTGTGTGTCAATGTGGCTGGGCCTGGTTGAGTGGCTGGGCAGCTGGTGGTAGTATTCCCAATGATGAGATTGGCAATCAACTCCATGGTGGGATCTACCACAAGCAGCTGAGTAGCTGCCTTTGGG
>NW_006921663.1:286588-287780 GCF_000298275.1 Orycteropus afer afer
TCAGGACTGAGCCTTTTTACTTGTCAACCTTGGGGCTTCTCAGCCTCAGCAGCCAGCAGCTGTCTGAGTGAAGAAATGCCTCTAGCTCCAGTGGGCTGGGAACAGGAGGCAGAGCTGGACCCCAAGGTTCAGGGGATTTCACCCAGCCGCTAGAGCCTGGCACTTTGAACTTGGACTTAAAGCCTCCAAATTGTAAGAATAAACTCCTGTTTGTTTAAGCCATCCCATTTGTGGTATACTCCCTGTCAGAGTGGCACTAGGTAACCAGAACAAACATCTTCCTGGTATTCTTTGTTTAGTCAAGATCCATTTGACATCAGCAATGATATCCCTTATTCCGTTCCCTCTTATGAATCTAGTTTAAATTTCTGGCAGCTCCCCATCAATATACTTCTGCAACTGCTTTAGAACTATCTTCAGCAAAATTGTACTTTCATGTGGTATTAAAATTATATTGTTTGATAATTTCCACACACTTTTGGATCACTTTTCTTTGCAGTGGGAACCAATGTGTATTTCTTCCAGTCTATTGACCAGGTAGCTGTCTTCCAAATTTCTTGGCATAAATGAGTGACCACCTCCAGCACTGCATCCATTTGCTGAAACATCTTAATTGATATTCTACTATTCCACAACATTCTTACTGATATTCCTTCAGTACAGCTTGGACTTCTTCCTTTGGTACCATCGGTTCTTAATCATATGCTACCTCCTATAATGGTTGAGTATTGACCAATTCTTTTTGGTACAGTGGCTCTGTTTATTTCTTCCATCTTATTTTGATGCTTCCTGCATTGTTCAGTATTTTATTTTACCCTTAGAATCCTCAGTATTGCAACTCAAGGCTTGGATTTTTTTTTTCCCCCTCACTATTTATATATTTATTTATATATTTTAAATTGTAATTTCTTCACTCAGACAGCTGCTGGCTGCTGAGGCTGAGAAGCCCCAAGATTTACAGAACAAATTCATGTTCCATACAGCAGTTCACATATACTTTGTCTCATGACATTGACCACAGTTTACCACAATGCACAGCTCCTCTCCCACTTCCTCCCTGTAGTTACCTCTTCCCTTTGTCCATCCCTCCATGGACTCCTGCCCCCTGAGCTGTCTCCATGTGCATAAGCAGCCCTTCTTTCTCCCATGATTGTTCTCTCCAAGGAGAGTATCTACTTGAGGTAAGTGTTCA